>NC_089793.1:39061951-39089451 GCF_040412425.1 Macrobrachium rosenbergii | reverse complement strand
TTATACTTCTAGTAGTTCTTATTTGTGAAGTTTGGTTCACTCCTTCCAGTTCTTATTTAGACTATGAAGTTTAACACTTTCCACGCTTCTCAATCTACCTAATGAAGTTTTGAACATTATCTTCAATTCTGTTTAGCTATGGAAGTTCCTTACACTCCTCTCCGGTACTTATGAAGCCAGGGAAGTTTACACAATGTTTTTCAGAAAGCACTGACGTTTCATTCTCTAAAAATCGCTTCTAAGACGTAAAACAACAACAGTGAGGTACAGTCAAATATAATATAGCCATACGTTCTGTAAAGACCATGGCAATTCTTGTGGAAGTAAACAATTATGATTTCCATATGATAATCTTTTTATTATAACAATTAACATTATATATAATAAAACAACTTCATTTCGACATCCAACAATCATGCAAAAATCCTTTTGAGAGACCAATGAGTATATTTAAGGAAATTTTTCATGGCACCAATAAACTGTTTGTTTAAACCAGAAAGGTAATAAAAAAGTATGTATGTACAAAGACCCATTTACAGGCTTCAATACTGAAAATAATTGCCTGCAGAAAGCGTCATGTTTATAACCTCATTCATTTACTTTAATAAAATGGATGTCCTTTCATTTTGAGCACTAACTATAGCAAGGCCAGCGACTCTAAGGATTTCATTATCGTGCCTTAGCAGCATGCCATTAAGAAATCGGACACAGTGTTGACTGAATTCTTAATGGTAGGTTACCAATTCGTAATAATGAAATCTTCAGTCGTTAGCAGCTTATAAGGTTTTTTTCAAGGTATTCTTTATAAAATTACTGACGCCAAATGAACGCTGAAATACCAACAAACAAGCTAATCAATGTTTCCAGACATTTAATAAAATTTCGTACAAGTACTAATCATAATATTTCTTCATTAAATGTTACTACGAAGAATTTATCCTTAATGAAGTGATGGTACTTTTATTAAACGAGCTTCATCCCAATTTTCAAAACCAGCGCTCCTCAAAAATCATAAAAAGCAAGTTACCTATAGACACAAAGTTGTAAATCCTGGTTATACAATTAAACAAGTAAAAAATGCGCCGAAGTTTCTTCGGCACAATCGAGTTTTCTATACTGTATGAAACTCTCAGCCACGGCCCATGAAACTCTCAACTGCGGCCCATGAAACTCTCAGCCACTGCCCGGTGATCACCTGTGTTGTTGGCACCTATAACGGTGCCAGACGCACGATCATGGCTAAATTTAACCCTATATAAAATAAAAACTACTGAGGCTAGAGGGCTGCAATCTGGTATATTTTATGATTTGAGGCTGGATGCTCAACATACCAATTTGACATCCCTCTACCTTCAGTAGTTTTTAAGATCTGAGGGCGGACAAAAAAAGCGCGGACGGATAGACAAATAGCCATCTCAATGGTTTCTTTTACCGAAAACTAAAACTGGGAAAACCTCCAGCAGATGATATAAAGCCTAAAGGTAATCCGTTTCATAAACTCGAATTTAAAAGTCTTCCGACTTCAGTGCCAAGATTACATTTAGGAATTTTAGGAATAATAATAAGAGCATCTACAAGAATCCCCGCCCATAGAATCGAAAGGCTATCACACACACACACACACACACACACACACACACATATACACATATATATATATATATATATATATATATATATATATATATATATATATATATATATATATATATATACATATATATATGTATATATATATATATTATATATATATATATATATATATTATATATATATATATATATATATATATATATATATATATATATATATATATATATATATATATATATATATATATATAAGTAGATGAATTACGTTTTATTTCGATCAAACGGAGTTCAATGAAATTAATGGTGCATAAAACTAATTTAGCACAAAATACCGTATATTTCTTATGATACTACTTAGTGAAAATCGCAGGTGAATGTGACAAAGTAAAAGGTGAGATGGGATCTATAAGGTGCATACAGGCGAAGTAAAACAACATCGCCGGATTTATCGACTGTCTTTATTCTGCCGAAGCCTTATTACTTTTACTTTACCTTTATACAGATTTTAAATTAATTATTCACTGACCTCCTTTCCACACTCACCAACATTGTCGGCCGAAATGTTGGGTTTTTCTGTGTTGACTGCAATATTACAGACCCTTAAAATTCATTTATAATATATATAAATATATATATATAATATATATATATATATATATATATATATATATATATATATATATATATATATATATATATATATATATATATATATATATATATATATATATCACATTACCATAGGAGAAGTTAATTAATGGCCTGAAATGCAGTCGAAACCGGTCTGACCTACACCAACTCCTTTATTTTTTCACCTGTGGTGTTGTGTGATAAGTGAATCACGTGTCAATGTGATTATAACTATATATATATATATATATATATATATATATATATATATATATATATATATATATATATTATAAGTATATAATATTAAAAGTTCACAGGAATGAAATTTTTAGCCTTTAAATTCTGATTAGTCTATGTATTAAATACAAGCAGAATGCAGGAACGCCGAACACACACTAAGGACACTAAGAAACAAAGAGCAATACGCTATATTCATAGTTTTTCTAGTTTCTATAAGTAAATACGAAAAACAATCTTATTTCACAAAGGACACTAGTAACTCAATATCTCAATATATGAAAAAATTATTAAAACTTCTTCTCAATCCTTCATGGACAGGTAAGTTGCATTATGTAAGTAGATTAATCATCGCCACTCATACATTCATTATTTGTCATTTTCCCGATACCCCACCAAGTTAGGTTAATAGCTTCCTATTTTGTAAAATATGAGGCAGCATGAATTCAAACATTTCAGATTTAAATACACACATACATATATATATATATATATATATATATATATATATATATATATATGTGTGTGTGTATGTATATTATATATATATATATATATATATATATATCTAAGCCCATAAAATGCCAAAAGGTAGAAAGTTTTAATGTTATATATTTCCGGAGAACAACTGTCGAGGGAGATAGTTGTTCTCCGAAATGTACAGCATTAACTTTCTACCTTTGGCGAATTTATGGGCTCCTTTATTAATGGAATTCTGTTTTAACAGAAAATATTTCACAGTCATATATATATATATATATATATATATATATATATATATATATATATATATATATATATATATATATATATTTATATATATATCTATATATGCTTAATGTATGACATCTATATATATATATATATATATATATATATATATATATATATATATATATATATATATACATACATATATGTATATATATATGTATATATATATACATATATATATGTATATATACTTATATATGAATGAATTTTTATCACTTCACCGTGATTCATTTACAAGCATTAAGCTACAAACGTCCTTTAATATCCAATTCGCTCTACCTTCTCGGAAGTAATATATTTTCATACATGTTACAGAAGGGGAATTTTTTAGTTGATAATAAGTCCGTCGTCCCGTGGGCTCGAACCAACGAAAGACAAGAACCCAAGACTACAGTGACGCGGCTGACGCCTTTACCCACACGGCCAACAAATGAGGTATTTATTTGAAATAAGTTGATACCGACCCTCGCTTACAAATCCCCGTCGAACTCAGGTGTTTGTATTAAGAATCGGTATCAACCCACCTCTGCCATGCTGACCATGTAGTGCGTATGTCGCTCTTAGCCATATTATGAATGAAATTAATATGTTGGCCGTGTGGGAAAATGCGTCAGCCGCGCCACTGTAGTCCTGGGTTCTTGTCTTCCGTTGGTTCGAGCCCACGGGACGACGAACTTATTATCAACTAAAAAATTCCCCTTCGGTAACTTTATATGAAAATATATTACTTGAGGTAGAGCGAAACTGATATTAAAGGACGTTTGTAGCTTAATGCTTATACTTGTATATATATATATATATATATATATATATATATATATATATATATATATATATATATATATATGTATATATATATATATATATATATATATATATATATACATATATATATATATATATATATATATATATATATATATATATATATATATATATATATATATATATATATATATATATATAAAACATGTCTTAAAAACGTTCAACAGGACCTTCAAGACCACCCGAAAAACATGTTTATCTAAAAAATAACTTATTCAGAGAGAGGTCTGAACACTGGAATCGAAGAATACTGATAAAGAACACTGCTGTGCAATTATTAGGTGATGTGTTAACTATGGTGTATAAATGGTACCAACAAATGGGTTAGGATATTCTTAACCAAGTGGCTGGTACCAGATCAGACTCTAATGCTAAGAACAATGTACACTTGGTAGAATAATAAAGCATGGATTATTAGTGACGAGCTCGTTGACGCGCGCTACACGCTCTGAACCCGGCGCTGTTGTCTCCCTACCCTCCTGATCCCCTACCTACTCACATCCACCTGGAGGCGGACAAACATGTTTTCAGGAGGAAGGTAGATGTCTCCCCTACCCTTTCGTTCCCCTACCTACCCTGCCCCCACCCGGGCGGACAAACCAGTTTGCAGAGGGTGGGTGGCTGTGTCATGTCTCTCCTCCTGCTTCGCCTGGGAGAGGACAAACAAGATCTACTCGGATTTGATTATAGATTCCAGGCCTGCGTCTTTTAATACAACTTCCTTAATGACCAAAGTACTCATTAATAATTTATTATAATTTTAATATGATGTCCTAGATACCCGACTGCTGGATATACCATTCTATACGAACACCTTCATAAAATTGTGTAAAATGTCGTAAAATCTGAATTGAATGGGAAACATTCGCCTCGAAATTTTTGCATGGCAATGGGAAATGTTTAAATGTTTCTTAGTACACATTTTGTAAAAAGTATATTAGGCACAATTATTACACATAATGCGCGGATATGCTGACGACATAATATGCATTTTGGCCAAAACGAAAATGTAAACGCCATCTGATGTAGATGAAATTAACTGGTACCATCGATAAAAATAACTGCGGAGATAGAAAATGACTAGCATATCCTTCTTGGACTGTCGTATACATACAGTTATAATGGGTTTAGATCTAATGCATACACAGAGCCTACCCAGATATCTGCATCTGTGAATTTTCATTCTGGCCACAGCACAAAAATGAAGAAATTAGAACTCGCACTTACGTTTATAACAACATTAAGTATATTTAACATTGAATACATATATCGTGAAATAGATGAAATTAGGAATTCAGGCAAATAAATTACATTGTAAAATAACGATGCATTGAGAACGATAAAAAAAAGACTTCATATAGTAATAAGAAAAGAGTACCATATAAACACAATAAAAAATATTTGGTATACCATACATTAAAAACATTTAAAATATTCCCCAAACATTTTTAAAGCTTAAATGTTATTGTGGTATTTAGGAACAATAATACAATAAAAAAGCACCTATACTGATCTCTCCCGAAAATACTATAGGATGTGCAGGCCTTTGCCAAATCCCGTACAGCCTTATAATAAATACCACACAGGCCAGACTGAAAAATTATTGGATTGGAAAATTACTGGGTTGGAAAATTACTGGATTGGAAAGTTACTGGATTGGAAAATTACTGGAAAGAAGATTAAACAACATATAAATGAATTTATACACGGACATCAGCGCATTTTTCATAAATGTTAGAGAAAACAATTCAGGTAACTGGACAGGCTATATAAAAGTGGTTTGCTGTAGCAAAACACAATAACGAAAGTAATGGAATCTAGTTTTATAAAAAATAGTATTGATAAGCATATGAATATTAGCCCAGCTATGCAAAGACTCAACGCGCTGATTTCTAAAGAAATATGTAAACTGTAGGCTACATATTTTCAGGAATTTAGTTTGAGAGGGCCAGATGACGACATAACGACGTGCATTTCAAGATTATTTTAAAAAATAACATAGATGTGAAGTTATCTGTCCTTTGGAAAATCAGATTAATAAATGGCACAGCCACTCTCTGTCATACATATATTCTGCATTTAGTCCTTTTGTGCTGTTTCCACCTTTCAGCATATAATGTAAATTTCTGCAACTATGTACCCGTTATCTTAATTATGTTTAAATAAGTCGAAACCAGCCGGAATTCATACTGTATGTTTCTTATTTTCCATTGTGGTAATTTTGCAGTCATCACGCGTTCCTGCATATATATACATATACAGTATATTATATATGTATATATAATATATGCTGTATATATATATATATATATATATATATATATATATATATATATATATATATATATATACATACACACACATACACTATACATGTGTGTGTATGTGCGTGTTCGTGTCTGCTTATCTTTATTCAAAAGCATGCGCTTCAAGGACACCATTTTATTAAAGCATCTCTCTCTGCAGGATTAGGTATCTACCTTCAACGAGGAGAATTTAGCTTATTCCTAACCCAAGTTCATTCCTATTTCGTTTCAAGGAAAAGAAAAAAATTCATACCGTAGATCAGGTCAATATCAATCATTTTCTTGATGTCACATTCCAAGACTTCTAATCTCAAGGCTTGTAATTCAAGACAAATTCCTTCTCTTGAACGAAACTACCAAATTCATGGCAGTCTTGACAGTGGGGTTAAAGTGGCGGTCAACCAATTCCCTTTGGCACAGAGACACCACCGAAGTAACAGGGCTGTGCTCTTTTTTTTCTTTTTCCTCAGTTGACAACGAAAGTGAACTTATTTTCATATCACGGTGATACAGGAAATTTCTATTTTAATTTAAGGCAGAAACTACACAAATGCGTCTTCTCAATTTGCACTGAAATTTGATAAATGCCCTTGCCAATTCTGCGCAGAAATAGTATAATCTAATTTGGCCATTCTGCACAGAAACAGGACTACCACAATTTTCCATTCCGCAGAGAAATAGGATTACTACATTATATAATTCTGAACAGAATTAGGATAACTATATCTGACCATTCTGCGCAGAAAGGGTATAATCTAATTTTACTGTTGTACACAGAAGCAGAATAACTACATTTTTCCATTTTGTCCATAACAGTGTAACTCCATTCTCCATTTTGTCCAGAAATGATACATTTTCTCATTCTGAACAGAAGCAGTATAAGCACATTTAGCAAGACTGATGAATACAGAGCATTTTCCCATATTTTTTGTGAGCAGGAAAAAGTTTTTCCTCCCAAAGTACGCCTTTTGGGTGCATTTTCACAAAGAGAATAATGTAGTCTCTCATTTTGCCCAAGAATAAGCCGTCAGTACTTTTTAATTCTATGCATAATATCGATAGCAATGATCAGGCACTTTGCGCAAAAGCAGTGCTTCTCTAGGTACGGCGTTGAGCATTGCACCACTCGGGAAAAACATTTATTCCTGAAGGCACGAACAATATCATGGGTTTCATTTTTATATTTCGAAGAAATGAGAGACAGCGAAGGAGGAAGGGAGGGAGAAACAATACATTAAGCTGCAACATTACGGGGAGAGACGGTATTTAAAACAGGAATAACGTACGAATGGAAATATATAAAAAGAGAAATGGAAAAAGCAGTTTGATCGCTTCTACGTCTCTCCACAATTATCCTAAAAATTTTACGTCGTGTTTGTTACACAAACAGCTAATCTAAAAAGCTACAACGTCATTTACTTCACTCGAACTTAACATCACCACTTCACTTCTGTGATGTTACCCAAGAGATTTCGAATGTTTAGACATAAAATTCACTCTTATAATTATTGACAGATTTAGAAAGTTTAGACATAAAATTCACTCTTATAATTATTGACAAGTTATTTGGGATTTCATGCAAATTTTTCAAGGTTAGGCCTCTTATCAGTCATATTATTGAAAATGTTTTTTCTTTTGCAGGTTCCTACTACAGCACAGTAAAGAACAATGAGGTTTAACACGTCTAGTCGGTATTGAGGCAGAAATGATGAGTGGACAAAATTATTAAAAATGTATCGACACGCAAAAAAAAAAAAAAAAATGAAACGAAAAAGGAAAAGTTGTTACTAAAATAGGCTGGCACAGAAAACAAAATAAGCTAAGAGCTAAAGACAACTTGAATTCTAATAACAATTCGGTGGACCAAAATTATTTACTCAAGGGAAAAAAACCAAAGTTACAGATTTGTGAAATTAGGCTATAAGGAATGGATACAATACTTCGACTTCATTACATTTGAGTACATGGTGGTTACACTTGAAGATCTCTTTTATATTATTTGGTATTACTATTATTGATACAGTGACCATGCAGGCGAAGATGGCGGTAACATAAGAAATATACAGAAATGTCGACAACAGTAGAGGGTGTCATGTCAGCCGGCAGGTCCCGACCTACCGTCGAAAATGTCGACAATATAAGAGGCTGTAAAGCCGGAACGGTTCCCGACCTGTTGTCGAACATGATGGTAATATAAGATGTAGAGTCGGAAGGTTCCGACCTACTGTCGAAAAAGACGGTATATAACAAGAAGGTTCCGGCCTACCGTCGAAAATGTCGACAATATGAGAGGCTGTAAAGCCGGAACGATTCCCGACCTGTTGTCGAACATGACGGTAATATAAGTTGTAGAGTCGGAAGGTCCCGACCTACTGTCGGAAATGACGGTATATATTAAGAAGGTCCCGACCTACCGTCGAAAATGACGATAATAAGTGAGGGTGTTAAGCTGGAAAGTCCCTGCCTGCTCTCGAAAATGTCGACAAAATAAGGTGCAAAGCCGAAAGGATCCCGACCTGCTGTCGAAAATGACGATAATATAGGGTGTAAAGTACGACCTACCGTCGAAATTGACGGTACACAACAGGGTGTAAAGCAGGGAGGTCTGGACTTACCGTCGAAAATGACGTTAATATAAGGTGTAAAGTCGGCAGATCCCGACCTACCGTCGAAAATGACGGCACTATTAGTGACGGGTAAGCCGACAAGTTCAGACGTACCTTTAAAACTGACGGTAAAACCATTAACTCCAGACTTACTGTCAAAAGCGGAGGAAATATGAGAGACGGTCAGGCCGGTAAGTCACGACCCGGCGGTTGTGTAAGAGACGGTCAACCCGAAGTCCCGACCTACGTCGAATATGACGGCATTATTAGAGGCTCGGACCGAGGCGCCTTTCTTCTGCCCAAGCTGGCTCTGGGCTGGACGACGACTAGTCTAAATGTGAGATTCATTACCGTAAACGTCTTGTTACCCAAAGCAAAAATGAATAGATCGTTATTCATTTCGTGTTTCATACATTATTACTGTAACAATTTCGCAGAATACTGCTATGAAAATTAAGATTAAATTCCAAATGATATATTTACTGTGAACTGTATTTTTTTTACTACCGTTAATAATAGTGGTGGTACTAGTAGTAGTATTAGCAATTAAAATGAGTCCATATTCACTTAGAACAAGCTAAAAAATCTTTTAATTCCTGAGGCAAGTTCCCAAACAAGATTGAAAACATCGTTACATTCTTGATAATGATTTAGCATCAACTGATAATCCTGGATGATACTTGGCATCATGTAAAATACGTAAGGCTTTTGTGGCGGATGACCTAACAAATGTATGGAAAATATTATTTCAGGTCCTGCCTCCATACCTGAACGCTTAACAGAGACTGCAATGTCTACCTGTGCCTCTTATTTCAGGGAGAAATATGTAAAATGTGGTTTGTGTTATGTCATTCATTCAATTTTTTTTATTTTTTTGGTTATCAAACGTTTTCTGTTACTGTTTACGAAAGAAAAATGCCGTATTACTAATCAGAATATAAAAATACTAAGAATTATCTAAGAACTCGAAAAAATATACAAAGGGTAGGAATGTTCTCAGAAATCCAAAAGTTACACAAAAGCTTGGAATGGATCACTGCTTTCAAATCTTTACAAAAGATATACATATGCAATGAATGCTCTCAGTATTCCAGAATATGTACAAAAGCTCTGGATGTTTTCCGTAAGCCAAAAGCTACACAAAAGTCGAATATGATCTTCAGGAACTGACGGAATATACAAAACCTAAGATTTATGCCCTCAATCTTCCTATGTTATAGAGAGGCAAGGAATTACCGTTTTTCAAAAGTCAAGAACTGTCTAAGTATTCAAGGTTTCTTTAAGCCAGATTAGCGCAATATACCCCAAGTACTAAGAACGCTTTATTTCCCAGGTACTTAGCAATTCACGGCTTCTGTTTCGTAACATGCAAAGGCTCTATGGCTAAGAGCCGTTACGTCCCGCGAAAATAGGTGACCGTTATGGGCATAAAAAATTCTTGTTTTTGACACACGCAATGTGGGAGTGCGCCCCCTCCTTCGTCCAACGCTCTCTCTCTCTCTCTCTCTCTCTCTCTCTCTCTCTCTCTCTCTCTCTCTCTCATGAAATTATTTTTATTTAAAATTGTGTTCAGATTTGCAAATGTCCACGTAATCTCAGATGTATTACTAGGTGCGTGTGTGTGTGTGTGTGTGTGTGAGTGTGAGAGAGAGAGAGAGAGAGAGAGAGAGAGAGAGAGAGAGAGAGAGAGAGAGAACCGTTATGGGCATAAAAAAAGCTCCTTTTTCCCAAACATATGATAGGTGCCTTTATTTTTCCCCCTGCCCCTAGAAACTAATCGATTCACGTTCGTCTAAATTTTCTTTACCTAACGTCAAAGACCGAACTAACACCATTCGTAAAACAACTAAAAACTTTACTGTTACATCCCTCTTGAATTTTTCCATAAGTATTTTGAAGCTACCCAAAAATTCAGTTAACATATATGCTCTTAATTACTTGCTTAACTCTGTTTAAACCCACTAATCTATGGTCAGGTTTATACTTAGATTTATAAAAGCTCCTCGTGGCTACTTAAATACCCCATAATAGTGATATTAAGCCTGTTAAAAATGTTCACGTAATGGAACTTTACTCAATCCTCTCTCAGCCTATATTTTTACCATCATTATCAATATGGTGATTTTTAAGCATTTCAAAATTGGTACGCGAAGAAACTTATTAATTAACTCCTCTCAGCCTATATTATCATCATCATAGTGATTATGAGTAGTCTTCAACATGTTCATGTATAAAAACACTAATTAACCCCCTTTAAGCCTAATATAATAACATTATAGGCCTAATTTAGGTGAGGATAAACCGCTTGAATGATGTGCATGTAGGACATATTAATTATCAGCCTCTACACTATAATTAATATAATCATAATCACGGTGATTATAGGCCGTCTTAATCATGTTTTTAACAACATCCCCTGTAATGGTGGTTATAAACCGCTTTAAAAATGTACATGAAAAAATTGCATTCCTGAACCCCCGACCCTAAACTTTTATTATTACCATCGTGATGAATTTAAGCCATTTTAAAAATTCATGTAAGGAAGCATTAATGAACCCCCTCTCAGCCTATAGTGTTTGTTACCACCATGGTAATTGTAAGCCGTTCTAAAAATATTCTTTCAGGAAAAATATTAATTGATCACCTCTCAGCCTATGTTATTACCCTCATCGTGATTGAAAGCCGTTTTAGAAATATTCATATAAAGAGAAATACCACTGAACTCCCTCTCCGCTTGAAGTATTACCATCATAGCAGTTGTAAGCCGTTTTAAAAATATTCATGTTAATAAAAATTATATCTAAGCCCGTTACCATCATGGTGATTGTATGCCGTTTTATTCGTGTAAGGAAAAATACCAATTAACTCCCTCTCTGATTGTAAGAAATTTTAAAAAGTATTTATGTAAGGAAAAATATCAGTTAACCTCTCAGCCTACACGATTACCTTCATGGTGATTGTAACCCCTTTTAAAAATAGTCATGTAAGGAAAAATACCAATTAACTCCTTCTCAGCCTGTTTTATTACCATTATGGTGATTGTAAGCCATTTTAAAATATTAATATCGGTAAAAATATTAATTAACCTCCTCTCAGTCTATATTAATACCATCTGGGTGATTGTATGGATTTTAATAATGTTCAAGTAGGGAAAAATATTAATTAACCCTCTCTCAGCCTACATTATTACAATCATGGTGATTCTAAGCCGCTTTAAAAACATTTATGTAAGGAATCATTGATTAATCCACTTTCAGCCTATATACTATCATCATGGTGATTCAAAACCGTTTTTAAAAGATTTTTGTGAGGAAAAATATTAATTAACGCCCTCATAGTAGGCATAATTACCATCATGGTGATTGTAAGGAAAAATATCAGTTAACCTCTCAGCCTACACGATTACCTTCATGGTGATTGTAACCCTTCTAAAAATAGTCATGTAAGAAAAATACCAATTAACTCCTTCTCAGCCTGTTTTATTACCATTATGGTGATTGTAAGCCATTTTAAAAATATTAATATCGGTAAAATTATTAATTTAATACCATCTGGGTGATTGTATGGATTTGAATAATTTCATAGGGAAAAATATTAATTAACCCTCTTAGCCTATATTACAATCATGGTGATTCTAAGATTTTAAAAAACATTTATGTAAGGAATCACTGATTAATCCACTTTCAAAATGATTCAAAACCGTTTTTTAAAAGATTTTTGTGAGGAAAATACACAATAACGCCCTCATAGTAGGCATAATTACCATCATGGTGATTGTAAGCCTTTTTAAAAAAATTATTAAACAAAATTATTAATTAAACCCCTCTCATCATATATTATTACCATCATGGCGATTATAAGGCCTTTTAAAAA
The DNA here is from genome assembly GCF_040412425.1 of Macrobrachium rosenbergii. NCBI lineage: Eukaryota > Metazoa > Arthropoda > Malacostraca > Decapoda > Palaemonidae > Macrobrachium > Macrobrachium rosenbergii. Next base: position 39,076,605 of record NC_089793.1, on the reverse strand, counting down.
TATTCGTGTAAGGAAGTATATCAATTAACGGCTTCTCAGCCTACGCTGTTATCATCGCTATCTTTGCGGTGACTGTAAGCCGTTCTAAACATGTTCAAACATGGATTACAATAATTAACCCGATTTTCAGCCTATGTCATTTTTATCATTATCATCATGGTGATAAATGTTGCTTTAAAAATATTCATGTAAGGAAACATATCAGTTAATCCCCTCTCAGCCTACCCTTTTACCATCATGGTAATTCCCATCTCAGCCGGTACTATTACCATCATGGTAATTCCCATCTCAGCCGGTACTATTACCATCATGGTAATTCTCATCTCAGCAGGTACTATTACCATCATGGTAATTCCCATCTCAGCTGATACTATTACCATCATGGTAATTCCATCTCAGCCGGTAATATTACCATCATGGTAATTCCCCATCTCAGCCGATACTCTTACCATCATGGTAATTCCCATCTCAGCCGATACTATTACCATCATGGTAATTCCCATCTCAGCCGATATTATTACCATCATGGTAATTCCCATCTCAGCCGGTACTATTACCATCATGGTAATTCCCATCTCAGCCGATACTATTACCATCATGGTAATTCCCATCTCAGCCGGTACTATTATCATCATGGTAATTCCCATCTCAGCCGGTACTATTACCATCATGGTAATTCCCATCTCAGCCGATACTATTACCACTATGGTAATTCCCATCTCAGCCGGTACTATTACCACCATGGTAATTCCCATCTCAGCCGATACTATTACCACTATGGTAATTCCCATCTCAGCCGGTACTATGGTTATTCGCATCTCAGCCGATACTATTACCATCATGGTGGTTATAGGAAATTTTTAAAATGTACATGTAATGAAAAATGTCATTTAATTTCTCAGCCTATTTAATTACCATCATAGTAACTGTATGTTGTTTTAAAAATATTCATGGAAGGAAAAACATTACTTAACCCTCTCTCTGCCTATGTTATTACCTTCATGGCGATTATAAGTCATTTTAAAAAATATTCATGTAAGGAAAAATATTAATTAACCCCTGTCAGCCTATATAATAACCATCATAGTGATTGTAAGTCATTTTAAAAACATTCATGTAAGAAAAAATATTGATAAACCACTCTCAGCCTATATAATTACCATCATGGTGATTGTAAGCCATTGTAAAAATATTCAAGAAAGGAAAAATAATAATTACCACCCTCTTCGCTTATATAATTACCATTATGGTGATTTTAAGCCTTTCAAAAATATTCATGCAAAGAAAAGTATTATTTAATCCCCTCTCAGCCTATATAATCACCATCATGGTAACCGCAAGCCCTTTTAAAAATATTTAAGAAAGGAAAAATATTAATTAGCTCATTCTATGAATATATAATTACCTTTTAAAAATATTCAGTTAAGGAAAATTATTAATTCACCCCCTCTCAGCCCATATCATTACCATCATGGTGATTGTAAACCCCTTTAAAATGATTCATGTAAGGACAAAAATTAATGAACACCTCTCAGCCTATACAATTACCATCATGGTGGTTGTAAGCTGTTTTAACAATATTCATGGAAGGGAAAACATCAGTTAACCTTTTCTCAACCTATATTATTAACTTCATGGTAATTGTGGGAAATTTAAAAAAATATTCATGTAAGGACAAATATTAATACCCCTTTCAGCCTATATCATTACTCTCATGGGGATGTAAGGCCTTTTAAAAATATTCATGTATGGAAGAATGTTAATTTTTCCCCTCCCAGCCTATACTATTACTATCATGGTGATTGTAAGACATTAAAAAAAAATATTCATGTAAGGAAAAATATTCATGTTAGAAAAAAATATTAATTAACTCCCTCTCTGATTGTAAGAAATTTTTTAAAAAGTATTCATGTTATGAAAATATCAGTTAACCTCTCAGCCTATATGATTACCATCATGGCGATTGTAACTAATTCACAATTATTCATGTAAGGAAAAATATTAATTAGTCCCCTCGCAGCCTATACTATTACTATCATGATGATTGTAAGAAAATTGAAGAAGTATTCATGTAAAGAAAAATATCACTTAACCTCTCAGCATATATGATTATCATCATGGTGATTGTAATCTGTTAATAAAAAATATTCATGGAAGGAGACATTAATGAACCTTCTCTCAGCCAACAGTATATAATTACCTTCATAGTAAATGTGGGACATTTTAAAAATTTTCATGTAAGGAAAATATTAATTAACCTCTCAGCCTGCATTATTACCATCATGGTGATTGTATGCCGTTTTAAAAATATTCATGTACGGAAAAAGGTTAATTTTCCCACTCCCAGCCTATACTATAGCTATCACGGTGATTGTAAGAAATTTAAAAAAATATTTATTTAAGGAAAATATTAATTAACCTGTCAGCCTATAAGACTTCCATCATGGTGATTATAACTAATTCAAAATTATTCATAGAAGGAAAAACATTAACATTCTCTCAACCCATATAATTACCTTCATGGTAATTGTAAGCCCTTTTAAAAATATTCATGCAACGACAAATATTAATTAACCCTCTTAGCCTATATTATTAATTTCATGGTGATTATAAGAGTTTTAAAAATATTCATGTAAGAAAAATATTAATTAATCCCCTCTCAGCCTATATTATTGTCTTCATGGTGATTGTAAGAAATTGGAACAAGTTCATGTAAGGAAAAATATCAGTTAACCTTTCAGCCTACACGATTATCTTCATGGTGATTGTAAGCTCTATTTTAAACTATTCTTGTAAGAAAAAAATATTAACTAATCCCCTCTCAGCCTATATTATTGTATTCATGGTGATTGTAAGAAATTGTATCAAGTATTCATGTAAGGAAAAATATCCGTTAACCTTTCAGCCTACACAATTATCTTCACGGAGATTGTCAGCCCTTTTAAAGTATTCTTGTAAGAAAAAATATTAACTAATCCCCTCTCAGCCTATATTATTGTCTTCATGGTGATTGTAAGAAATTGTAACAAGTATTCATGTAAGGAAAAATATCAGTTAACCTTTCAGCCTACACAATTATCTTCACGGCGATTGTAAGCCCTTTTAAAGATATTCATGTAAGAAAAAATATTAATTAATCCCCTATCAGCCTATATTATTGCCTTCATGGTGATTGTAAGAAATTGTAACAATTCATGTATTCATGTAACAATTATCTTCACGGAAAAAACTATTCTTGTAAGAAAAATTAACCCTCTCAGCCTATATTATTGTCTTCATGGTGATTGTAAGAAAATTCAGTTAAAGATATTCATTGTAAGCCCTTTTTAAAGATATTAATTAATCCCCTATCAGCCTATATTATTGCCTTCATGGTGATTGTAAGAAATTGTAACAAGTATTCATGTAAGGAAAAATTAATTAATCCCCTCTCAGCCTATATTATTGTCTTCATGGTGATTGTAAGAAATTGTAACAAGTATTCATCTAAGGAAAAATATCAGTTAACCTTTCATCCTACACAATTACCTTCACGTATTGTAAGCCCTTTTAAAGGTATTCATGTAAGAAAAAATATTAATTAACCTCCTCTCGGCCTATATTATCATCATCAATATCATTGTGGTGACTATAAGCCGCTCCGAACATTTTAAAATACGGATTATAATAATTAAGCTTCACTTCAGCCTAATTTATTTTTATCATTATCATTATGGTGATTAAAAGCCGTTTACAAATGGTTATGCAGAGAAACGTAGAACCCTTTTCAGCTTATAGTAACATTATCATCATCATGGTGACTACAAGCCGTTTTAAACACCTTTTTCTATAGAAAAACGTTAATTAATTACCTCTCAGGTTATTATCATTATTAGTTTTATTATTATTATTATTATTGTTATTATTATTATTATTATTATTATTATTATTATTATTATTATTGTTATTATTATTATTATTGTAGATGTTTAAAAAGATTCAAGTAGAGGTTATAATAATAATAATATAATAATAATAATAATAATAATAATAATAATAATAATAATAATAGTGTCTTTTCTATCCTCCTTATGATATGCTCAGCGATGTTAGTCAGTAACTGGCCGATATTCATGTTGGAAAAGGACAGTGTGCAGAATATTGGAAGTCTTTTTTATTACAATATTCAATCAGAAATCGTTCGTCTGGGTTCAGGTTCTATTGTAGGTACCGTCGACATGTTTCGACCAGCTCGTTGGTCATCCTCTGGACGTGTTGCAGGAGGTAAGATATAATAATAATAATAATAATAATAATAATAATAATAATAATAATAATAATAATAATATTATTATTATTATTATTATTATTATTATTATTATTATTATTATTATTATTATTATTGTTGTTTTTGTTGTTGTTGTTGCAATAATAAGCCTTCTAGAAATGTCCATATATAGAAAAATATTCATTGCCTCCTACTGCCGATAATTATTATTATTATTATTATTATTATTATTATTATTATTATTATTATTATTATTATTATTATTATTATTATTATTATTATTTCATTGTCGCCGTCTGTTATACGGTATTTTAAGAGACAGGCCTCCTGGATGAATAATAAACATGGAAAAATTTTCTTCTCTCAAAAAGGCATAATTCACTGTTAATGTGCACAGGAGGAAGCAAGATATTACATGAACGAAAAGTTATGTCGTTGTAAAAATATACCATTCCATTTTCTTACCCTCCAAATTTACATTGTAATTTAAGAAGTGGTTGATGAACGAATGAGAGCTCAACGTAAACTTAATTAAGAGTGGTTCCGTGCGTATGTGCGCGCGCACACACACACACACACACACACACACACACACACACACACACACACACACACACATATATATATATATATATATATATATATATATATATATATATAAATATACATACACATATATGTATATATATGTAAATGTATATATATACACATACATATATCTATATATATATATATATATATATATATATATATATATATATATATATGTATATATATATATATATATATATATATATAAATATGTGTGTATTTATATATGAAACAGGTCATACAACTGAATATTGAACTGTTTTAATAACTCTTGCTTTAAAAAACTTTGACATCTCAGTTTGAGACAAGGCTGGCTCTCATTGAATAAAAATTAGAGGTATTTTACTGATCGGCTTACTTTCTTTAGATGTTGCAGAAGCACAGCGTATCTAGGGTTAGTTAGGACAATTGTTGCAGTGACTCTTTACAAGGTTATCCTAACCAACCCCGGATATGCTATAGCTGCAACATTTGAGAAAACTAAGCCTATTCCTTGAAAACAGCTTAGTGTTTTTTGATAAATGTCGACTCAGGTCGTAAGTGCAATGTAACTGGGCAGTCCAAATCACCCATAAATTAAAATTAGGCACCCACTTACCTAAAAATTTAATCCCACGACACAAATTGAATTGATGCTACATTCACCTAAAACTGAATTCATTCCATGCACACACAAAAGTGAAATTACACACCACGCTCCAGAAATTCTGATTTAATCACACACCCTAAAATTGATGCAGACCTTGAAAATGCAATGAATCTAATCTCTGTATAATATGCGAAAAATTTTCAGTAAAATGTGTCCAGAACCATAAAATAGCCATTGGTTGTTTTAAAAAGTTGACAGGCATTATAAAATAAAAATCCATTGACGAGTGTGTATAGCCACAAACTTCACATAAAATATTTTGGCAATTATCCAGAAAAAAATAATTGATAATAACCTTATAAATCACTTTTTGAGACTTGTGCATATAACCTTTATCCGACTTGATTAGCTGCAGTTCATAATTTGTACTTCCGAGTACCAACCTCAGTTTTCTAAAATTTCAACCTAAATTTAGTGATGATATAGTTTAGAAATCCTGAAATCTTGAGGCTAGAGACTGCTACTTCATTTTGAATACATTACATTTCGCTTTCTAAAACTTTTATGTTAACGTAAATACAAAAGTGGAAAAGCAGTGTCTATATTTTACATTACTAAAAAGTCATGCACTTCTTCCATAATTTGTGAATGTGAACTTGACAATTTTCATTCAGTATTTTTGTTTAGTTTCATTACCTTTCGTCAGTATTTGATATTATTTCTCTTTTCTTATATCCTTCTGCATATTTTTTGTAAGGTAGCACTCATTTCTGTGAAATCTTGCATCCAACATTGACTGCTGTTTTAATGTTCCTAATAAAATAATGAACTTAAATCAGACCTATTTCAAGATTAAAAGGCCACTACTGAGCAATGTTTTAAATTTTCGTAGTATTTGTCAAATCAACTGGAAAATAATATTATTTTGGCTTATTTTAGCCGCTGAATAAGTCAAAATAATACTAAAAATTGTGGTTCCAACCTCTGCAAATCTATTCGACAACAGAATGGTACCAGCCTTGAAGAAAGACTTTTTTGAATAATTTAAGGTTAAGGGACAGTAACCTTTTAAGATCTTGAAGAAAAAAAAATAAGCTGGAGTTCCAACTATTCACATACCTGGGAAAATAATCTTGAGAGTAACATACGAAGACAAATCAATCAACGGAGCTTAAAACCACAGCGAATAACTCATAGCTAAACTTGTAGAAAACTGTAAACTTACTACAAGAAATATTGCGGCTCTAACGATGAAAATAAAGTTAAGGAGATTTTTTTCATACAGTATTGACGAAAATAAAATGAAGTTAGTATTCAATAACATACAAGTTTCAGTCACCGGGAAACCATGAAATTTTACTTCGAATAACTGGAACCCGGCCCCTCCTTTCCTAAACACTGACCCCCACCACAACCACCACCATCACATCAAAAGCAGAGTCCTGAAAATAATGTAATTTGTAAAGACAGAAGAATCGCTAAATTTCGATATGAGGTGGATTTAGCGACTGATACATGCAGAAGTTTAATTTTTTGTAATCAGCGCTTTAACATTTGTAAAATCTGTGAAATGAGATACTAGAAATTGAAATGCATGCAATAACGTTACTATAGGCTTTGGTCTCTGAAAAACCGTCTTCTGCTTGTGAAAAAACTTACTTAGCCTTGGCAAATATGTCGTTTATACTTGAAAGATTGCAATATTTTTTGTAAGAAATCGTGAAAAAATCTTCAAACTTTTACAGATTTTCTCGGATGTAGCAAAACCAGTGGGAACCTTTGCAAGTCGATTTTAAACCTAAGAAAAAATCGGTTATATAATCTGAAAAAATTACTTATAACCTTTCATATATCACCACCAATCATTTGAAACTACAAACATATCTTAGGATATCAAGAAGCTTGCGATAAAGAATTTACAAGTCATGACACATAGTAGATGTTTCTGAAAACAGAATTCTAACTCAAAAAAAAAAAAAAATAAAAGTGCTTTTATCAAAATATGATGGATACTGCCTAAAAAAAAAAAAAAAACCGCGAAATTCACGTTAGAGATACTGGTATTAATAGACGATTTTGAAAATTAGTTAAGCCAGTTCTGGATATCAAAACATTTGGAATATAAAGAGTGAAACTGAAGTTAATAAATGAAAATTGACCTTGAAAATTTTGATAAATGAATCTTAGAAGATTGATTAAAAAGTCATAGAATAATAAAGCTTAGATACTTTATCTGTAATGAGAGTTTTAGGCTTCACGCTGGTCCTAGCCCAAAAGAAAGGGATTTGTTGCTCATGAATTGCAACACAGCTTGCAACTAAACACAACCGTCTCGTTCGAGCAGCAGCAAACTGAAACAGTTACTGAAAATGTTTTTGACAGCATTATTCAAGTATATTAAAAGTCTTGATATTCAACGTTACTAACCTGGTCTTTTGGAAATCACGAGTAAGGCACGCTTTAAAAATGTCTTGGGAAAAATAACAGTGAACTGAACAACCATGGCAAATTATTGCCAAAATATGGAAAATATCCGAAATATGGAATTTTAACACTTGCTACTTTAAATTCCACTTGAAAAAACAAGAACTCTAACTCAGATTTATTATTATTATTATTATTATTATTATTATTATTATTATTATTATTATTATTATTATTATTATTATTATTATTATTATTATTATTTAGGAACAGAATGCTGACATGTTTGGAGAAGAGAAAATTTCAGTCAAATGAATATGAAAATGATAAAGAAAAGGAGTAAAAAAAAGAATAACAAGAGTTTACCGACAGTATGTATGTTAGCCTGGCTATAATTCATGTGCCAGAAATATAAGAAAACTGTGAATATGCCACCCACATTTCCTTTACTCCAATCACAATTGTATATCTTAAAATCAAAAAATCGGTTTATAAAATGAAAAGCTGGCTGTAATCTTGAAATATCGTCACTAATCATTAGGAAAACCACAAACTTGTCTTAGGATGTCAAGAAGATCGCACTATAGAAATTACGAGCCTTGACACTATAGTGGATGTTTCGAAAAGAAAGAATTTCTGTAACTCAAACAAGAGCAAAAAAAATTGCGCTTGTATCAAAATACTATGGACGCCGCTCCCAAAAACAGCAAAATTCATGTTGGAAATATTGACATCAATTGCCAATTTGGAAGGTTAGCTAAGTCAGAATTCTGGATATTAAAACATTCAGAACATAATACACTGAAACTAGGTTTGATAAATGGAAATTTACCTTGAAAATGTTGATAATTGAATTTTAGCTAATGAATTAAAAACTTATGGTAAAGCTCATATTAGATACTACATCTGTCAAGAGAGTTTAGGCTCTCACGCCGATCCTAAGGTGAGGGTTACTCGCAAATTTTAACACAACTCGCAACTAAACTTAACTGTCTTCTTCAAGAGGCAAAGGGCTGAAACAAGACCTGACTGCTTTTGATGGTATAATTCCAGTATTTTAAAAGCCTTGATATTCAACATTAAAATATTAAGCTTTAAAAAATTAGGCTTTAAGAAATCACGAGTAACACAAGCTTTGAAAATATCTTTGGGAAAAATAACAGTGAAGTGAAAAACATGGCAAAACACTGCCAAAATATGAAAAATATCAAAAAGATGCTAAAGAAAAAACAAAATTTGACCAACTTATTATTATTATTATTACATATATACACATATTATTATTAATATGCATTACATAATAATAATAATAATAATAATAATAATAATAATAATAATAATAATACACACACACACATATGTACATAAAAAAAAAACAGTCAAATAAATATAAATGACAAAGAATTAATGAGTAAGATAATGAATTAAAAGATTACCCAAAGCATGTATGTTACCTAACTAAAATTCAACACCAGATTAAGAGAAAATCTTTCGTTTACTCATCCAGACTTAAATCTTGAAAAAAATAAAATCGGTTCCTACTTTAAAATACCATTGCTAATCATTCGGAAAACTACAAACTCATGGGATTTAAAGAAGATCACGATATAAAAACTATAGTCAATGTTTCAAAAAAAAGATTTTCTGCAAAAAAAAAAGAAACAGAAAATAGCGCTTTTATTAACATACTGTCGCTTACCACGTACAAAAACACGGCGAAATTCATATTGGAGATACTGGCATTAATAGCCGATTTGGAAAACTTAGTTAAGCCAGAATTCTGGATATTAAAATATTTATAATATACTACACTGAAACTAAGGCTAATAACTGGAAATTTACCTTGTAAATTTTTGATAATTAAATTTTAGATAACTGATTAAAGACATCATAGTATAATGAAGATCACAATATATCCTTTATCTTTTATGAGAGTTTAGGCTTTATGCTGGTCCTAACCCGAAAAAAAGGGAGGAATGCTTGCATATTTTAACGCAACTTACAACTAAACTTAACCGTTTGGTTGACGAAACAAAGCGTTGAATCAATGCTGACTGTTGTTAATTGAATTATTCAAGTACCTTAAAAGGCTTGATATTGAACATTACAAACTTCCACTTCTGGAAACCACGGCAAAGTAAAGCGAACTTACAGTAAATTTATCTTGGAAAAAATAGCAGAAGATTGATAAAACATGGCAAAAAATAACCAAAATACGAAGAATATCTGAAATATGACATTTGACTTCTTGCTTCTAAAATGCCAAAAAGAATTTAATCAATTAATATAATAATGATAATAATAATGATATTTAACACACACATAATATTAATATTAATACACACACACACACAATAATAATAATAATTATTATTATTATTATTATTATTATTATTATTATTATTATTATTATTATTATTATTATTATTATTATTATTATTTGAGGGGAGTAGACCTCTTTCAGAGAGGTCTTATTGAAAAGGTATTATTATTATTATTATTATTATTATTATTATTATTATTATTATTATCATTATTATTATTATTATTATTATTATATTATTATTATTATATGTAGGTAGAAGACCCTCTTTTACGCACGCAGTGCAGATAGTGACAACTGCATCAGCTGCATTAAGTATCTATAGAGATCTTTTATCTTTCTGATAAAGGATTTTCCAGTGTTACTGCATTCTTCCAGTAACTCATTGGAGAGGAAAGTAGTTGCAAACTGAGGTAGTTTTATTCAGGAAGAATACACTGTAACAGTTACAAAGTTACTACACCCGTAACTGAAACATGACGTTCAGTAAAACTGGAAATGCCTTTATTAGATAGAGAAAACTCTATGTTATTATTATTATTATTATTATTATTATTATTATTATTATTATTATTATTATTATTCACGGAACAGAATGATATGTTAAAAAAAGAGAAAATGTTCAAATAAACATGGAAATGACAAAGAAAGAAGTAAAAATGAATAAAAACGTTTACGGAAAACATGTATTTTAGCTTTACGAAAATACCTCTATTAACCACTACCTGCCTTAAGTTTCAACCGACGTTAAAAATAGTTACACCGGAGTTGTTATGCTGTATAAATGATTTTGAATAAAAAATTAATAACATAGACTTTCTTCCTCTCTCCTTTTAAGTAAGACTGTATACGTAATACCAATCTATTTTTGGCAAAATATACATAAACCCCCTTGGAAACATCTAAAAAAAAAAGGAACTATGGGAAAACCAACTATACTAATGCCTGAAACCCTAAAATATTTAATCGTACATATTTATTGATATAATTATTTTAATTATAAGTAATGTAGATGCCTAATTATTACTCTAATTAACAATCCTAGCCATCAGGTCGTGTCTAAAAATACCAGTTCAGCTGCGGTATTAGTCAGTTAATTTTTAAACCTTAAACAATAATGGCCTAAATTATTTAGCAATTCTGCATAGTTTACTAATAATTCTATCAATAAAAGTATTAATTATCCTCGGTCAACCGTGAATTAAAAATAATATCCGAAATGCTGAATTCTAGCACTTGGGTCTTAAAATGTCACAGAAGAAACAAGAATTCTAACTCAATTTTATTATTATTATTATTATTATTATTATTATTATTATTATTATTATTATTATTATTATTATTATTATTATTATTTTTTATTATTTTGGGGGTCTATCCCAGTCATCCTATTCGACTGGGTGGCTTTTATAGTGTGAGGGTCCTGGTTGTATCTTGCCTCCTTAAGAGTCCATCACTTTTCTCACTATGTTCGCTGTTTCTAGTAGCAAACTTTTCTGCACAAGTCCTGGAGCTACTTCGGCATCTAGTTTATTATTATTATTATTATTATTATTATTTATTATTATTATTATTATTATTATTATTATTATTATTATTATTATTATATGCAGGTAAAAGACCCTCCTTTAAGCATAGTGTTGAAAGTGATAGCTGCATCAGCTGCAGTCTGTCTATATAGAGTTTCCTGTGTCTTTCTGATAATGGCTTTTTCATTGTTATTATTGCATTTTGCCAGTAACGCGCCGATGTTCCCCATTCTTTGAAGAGGAAAATAGTTGCAAACTGGCGTAGTTTTATTTTGGAACAGTTACTACATTCACTGCAACAGTTACAGAGATAGAAAAACTCTATATTATTATTATTATTAAAAAGGATGGCTATATTATGAATTTATCTATATAGTGTCTTTTGTATCTTCCCTTATGGCTTTTTGGCTCAATCCTTTTAATAAGACCTGTTTAAAAGGGTCTACCTCTCATTATTATTATTATTATTATTATTATTATTATTATTATTATCATTATTATTATTATTATTATTATTATTATTTATTAGTATTATTATTATTATTATTCACGGAACAGAGTGATAATATGTTTAAAGAAAGAGAAAATGTCAGTCAAATAAATAAGAGAATTGCAAAGAAATAAGGCTACAAAGATGAATAAAAAACTTTACCGAAAGCATGTACCAGGTTATCTTTATTAATATTCAATATCAGAATATGAGGAAACAGGGACTAGGCCAGCCATATTTCGTTTACTCTTTTACAAAATATATTTATCATTATTCAGTAACTCGACTTAATCTTTAATTAACATAAAAATGGTTTCACCTGATTTATTAAGGCATATAAGCTACTTTTCATACATTACAGCAATAAAAGAATTAACCAGAAGTGGCTGGTTTGTTAAATAGCTTTTTAAAAAACTTAATTACCTAGTCTTCTCCCTCCCTTATTTTAAACATGACTGTCTGCATACTTAATAAGAAAGTATTTTTTGACAAAATCTATTTAAACTTCCCCAGAGACATCTTTAACAACTAAAAAATGTGCCGAAGTTTCTCCGGCGCAATCGAGTTTTCTGTACAGCGTATAATCAAGGCCATCGGAAATATATACCTATCTTTCGGTAATCTCGGTATAATACTGTATGAGCCGCGGCTCACGAAACTTTAACTACGGCCCGTGGTGGCCTCTCCTATATCATTGCCAGAGGATTATGGCTAACTTTAACATAAAGTTAAGTAAAAACTACTGGGGCCAGAGGGCTGCAATTTGGTATGTTTGATGACTGGAAGGTGAATGATCAACATACCAATTTGCAGCCCTCTAGCCTCAGTAGTTTTTAGGATCTGATGGCGGACAGAAATAGTGCCGACAGAAAAGGTGCGGACGGACAGACAAAGACGGCACAATAGTTTTCTTTTACAGAAAACTAAAAACATAACCGGAAATAACAGCAAAATCAACTATATTAATTCCAATAGCTATAATAGTTTGTATTACGTAATGCAGATGCTAAATCATTAATCTAATTATCAATCCCAGACATCAGGCTGTGATTTAGAATAATACCAGTTCAACTGCAGAATTATTAAGGTTTTTTTTGTTAAAATAATACTGCGTAAAGAAATTTAGCAATTCTGTTAATTTTACTAATAATTCTGTTAATAACAGCATTTATTGCTCTTGTTCACCCATAACACTTATTATTTCCGTTAACAAAGTACTTTCTTAATCCTAATATTTTATGACATCTAATGATTCTCTTAAGAAATTGTCAATATACGTCTCTACATTAGTCATTAACTTTATTAATGAGGGTATTTGATGGAGTTAGTAATTCCTTATTTAATAATTCTACAAGGAGAACTATTCAACTAGCTTCTTAAATGAAGCTGTTTACAAATCATATCAATTAGGATATTAATCATTTTATTAATTAGGCTGTTTAACAACTTTTTACCCAAGTTTTTTGACAAATTTTTTTAGGAAGGTTAGGCAATGTTTTTTTTACAATTACCAGTTACTAATTCTCTTCTGTACATTTTCTTTTCACTTTCCATCAGGGAATATGGCATGTTTATCGTAGAATAATTCTTATTATTCTAAGCCTGTAAAGGCTCAGGAGATATTCGATGTTAGAATTATATTTTCTATTGTATCTTAAGTTAGTTCACTCTTAACGGTCCATCTTTATTTCCTTCCTTTATTCTTCTCCATTCTAAATTTTTTCTCCAGTAACCTAGACATGGCTTAAGATTCCTTTTTTTTTTTTTTTTTTACTGTTTTTCCGTCTTCTCATCTTTCAGTAATCAGGCGGTACTCTTGGTAACATGGAAAAGGACATCATTTCTTTCACTCTCAAATTTCCAAAATATTATCAGTTCCTAGTAATTTGGGAGTGGGTTCGGTAACATTTAAATTGACATAATTTCCTAGCTGTCTCTAACACCGAAGTCTTTTAGATTACCAGTATCTGCAGGCTAAGTAGGCTAACAAGGAACAGGGAAAAGTTTCTCTCATTCTTCTGTATTCCTAGTCTTTTCCATTTCTACTCATCTGAAGGCAGGTTTGGTAACAACTCAATTTTGTATTCCCAGTGCCCCTTCTTTTTCAATAATCTGGAAGTGGCTTTGGTAACAACTAAACTAACAATATTTATTTCATTCTTCCGTATCCAAAATTCTCAGTTAAAATACACTTGAACATTTCCTATATTCATACTTTAGTGGCACCTATGACCCTCTAATGCTGTTTCCATAAAAAAAGAACAAACCTATTTGTAAATTCTACATGAGGCGGTTTAGTGAATTTTACTTCTTAATTCCTTTCAAGGGTTCAATTTTGGAAAATTACCACAGGACATGAATTCCTGTAACGTTTTTAAAAACGGTTTCTGTATTTCAGTTTTACCTTGTGAGTCTTTAGTAGGCTATATAAAAATCTGACG
>NC_089793.1:39046951-39054451 GCF_040412425.1 Macrobrachium rosenbergii | reverse complement strand
TCAATGGGCCCTGTGGGCTTGTTCAATTTGAATAGGGTTCATCTTCTGAATAATAATAATACTAACAATCATGTGGTAACGTGGTGTACAGAGTACCACACTCAAATTATTCTTAATTATTAATATTTCCAGTCGTTATTTTTTTGTATTATCAATTACATTATAAAGTTAATACAAAATTAAAATAATGATATATTTATTATTATTATTATTATTATTATTATTATTATTATTATTATTATAAATTCGTTATATATCTCAACTTAGTAGAACTTTATAAAGTACTGGTATGGTATACATAAACGGAAAATTATATAAAGGTACCACTTTAAGTAATCTGAGGATGTCTAAAAAACAGTTTATGAATATGCATCAATATTGCACTTGTCAGTGTTATTTCTATATTCTATTTCTGAGATTTAAAATTGAGTGTAATATTTTTAACAAATAAATCCAAAACTTTAACCTTAACTAAAGTAATATCCAACATTTCTTAAAAAAAAAAATGTCAAGATGATGTTATATGGAAAGTTAATCGGGGTGTTATTAATTATTTTCCTGATGTTTGTATCAATATATGCGTATGCTACACACACATTTTATTAATTATTTATATATAAATATGATATTTGTAGCCTCAATATATATCTATCTATCATTCTATCTAACTATTTATCTATCTATCTATCATTCTATCTAACTATTTATCTATCTATCTATCTATCTATCTATCTATCTATCTATATATATATATATATATATATATATATATATATATATATATATATATATATATATATATGTATGAGTATGTATGTGTTTATGTCTGTATGTAAGTATATGTATATAAAGTATGGATGTTGAATGTTGATCAAACAAAAAGGGTAGTTGTATAAGGGAATTGTTTGCATAGAAAATGTAAAATGAGTAAAATTAAGAGGACAATAACGGTGGAGACACGACAAAAATAAAAAATTGCGCCGAATTTTCTTCAGCGCATTCAAGTTTTCTGTACAGCATATAATGTTGAGTGAAACGCTCTGCCAGGGTCCATGAAACTCTCATTCGCGGCCTACAGCGGTTCCAGGAGCACGATCTTGGTCAAAATGACCTTAAATAAAATAAAAACTACCGAGGATAGAGGGCTGCAATTTGATATGTTTGATGATTGAAGGGTGGATGATCAACATACCAATTTGCAGCCCTCTAGCCTCAAAAGTTTTTAAGATCTGAGGAGCGGACAGAAAAAAGTGCAGATAGACAGACAAATTGCCATCTCAATAGTTTTCTTTTACAGAAAAAAAACTGCTAGAGAAGTTATCGTTGGTGAGGTGATGGATTAGAATTTTTTCGGATGGTTCGGTCTTGTGGAAATATTAAGAGATCATTGGTTGGCGAAAGACTGAGACAAGATTATAATGAATGGCGCAGTACATAAGGAGGATCAAAGTGATAAAGATGAGCCTTCAGTGTAAGTGTATGATGAAAATGATGTGGAAGTTTTCTACACTGGGGGTTCATCTACGATTAAGTAAATAAAGAATGCATAAGGCAGTGATCGCTGTCTTCGTTGCTCTTCTCGAGAGCATCCCTACCATCTCCCCTTTAATATATATATATATATATATATATATATATATACATCTGTGTGTATATATATTTATACATATATATACGTACATCTATATATGTATATATGTAAATTTATACATATACATACATGCATATATATATATATATATATATATATGTAAATATATATATTTTATATATACATATATATATATATATATATATATATATATATATATATATATATATATATATATGTATATATGTATATATATATGCATGCATGTATGTATGTATGTATGTATGTATGTATGTATGTAATATATCCTAACAACCTTGTACTTAATGTCCTTTTAGCTCAACGTGGTGTGTTATACATTATACCTGTAAATGAGAATAGAGACAGGAAAAAACGAAAGGCGTCAAGATTTCAGACATAATCAGAGAAACTGTTGTTGAGAGGGATGGCCTTGTGCCATCACAACTCTTGCACCTTAGGCAAAATGTAAGAGAGAGAGAGAGAGAGAGAGAGAGAGAGAGAGAGAGAGAACACTGTCAAGAAATTAAATATGATTTTATTATATTAATATTTTTTTCTCCATTACTTCTTTTATTAAATATCTGGCATCACAATCTATACAGAGGCTCAAGCACAGGCTAAGAAGTAGCTAGAAATGTGTAATTTTTATTACAAAAAATATTCTCCTTAAATAATATGCATATTTACTCACATGCTAACATTTATTCCCCGTTATTTCCTTCGCTTCTTTACTAGCTCCATAAATTGAACAGAAAATGGTATCTATCAATAGATATTATACATTGCACAGCTACTTTTAATCCTTACTTTCATTATTCGGAAGCGATCTAATATCTCGCATTTAAATATTCCAACATAAACTTCGCAATACATTTCAATAAAATAAATAAAGCTAATTTACCTGCTCTTCCAATGGGAGATGACACGGATGGCAATTAATACTTATTACATAGTACTAATGAATCAACAGGAGGAAATTAGGCAGAATTATATAAACAGGCGCCCGAGTATTGACCGGCCAGGCAGAATATCGTGCCCCCTTCCACCTCCCCACTCCCGGCTACTAGTACCCCAAACACATGGCTCAAAGTCACCCCTCAACATCCAACACACCCCGCTCCCGGGTGCTCCTACCCCTAACACACAGAGGTGCGCATACCTACGCATTATTCAGCTGCACTGCGCATAACATTATCACCTGAGTATCTTTCTAAGGTATGAGATGTATGCAGGTATAGCTTACAGTATTATTTATTATTTGATATACTGTACAGTATATGAATGATAATATAATTCAGAAAACTATAAAACATATGGAAGGGTCAGCTTCTAAAGACAGTCGGATAATGGGCAAAGCCGCGGGTAAATGAGCCGCCATTTTGTACCGGCCGGTCACTTTGACGACATCTCGGGGTGACGTAACCAATAGACCGTACAGTGATGTCTCTCTCTCACTCTCTCCTCCCCCCCCCCCCACTCCTCTCTCTCTCTCTCTCTCTCTCTCTCTCTCTCTCTCTCTCTCTCCTGCCTCAATAAAACATATATAGTCTTCATTTTGCCCTGTGTCACAAGACACGCTGATATCCTATATATATATATATATATATATATATATATATATATATATATATATATATATATATATATATATATTATATATATATATATATATATATATATATATATATATATATATATATATATATATATATATATAATTTAAGATCTTAATGATATATATTTAATGGGAGGAAATATATATATGTATTTATACACACAAATAAATAAATACATATATATATATATATATATATATATATATATATATATATATATATAAATGACCTATATTTCCTCCCATTTATCGTATATGCTTATCACTAAAACCCATGAATCTTGTGTAAAATGAAGAGGCTGTTCCTTCCACGGTAGGATTCGAATCAACAAACGTGCAGTTAAATCGAGGCCGTTCTAATGCACCAAAATACAAGGGACGATTTAAACACATTTCAGCATATAAATGTTACATTTGTCGAATTCAGTCACATTTTATAGATTCTACCATCGTTTCATGTATTTTATGGATTATTGAATTTTATGATATACAAACACACATGTATATACACATATAAATATATGCATGCATATAGCATATATATATATATATATATATATATATATATATATATATATATATATATATATATATATATATATATATATATAAATATATATTATATCATTATAGCACATACATATATATATATATATATATATATATATATATATATATATATATATATATATATATATATATATATATATATATAAACGATATGAGACTATACAAATTAACGAAAGATCCTTATTTATTTAACACTTAGAATTTAGTGTAGATCTTTAATTATGAGACATATTCAACCCTTTAATTTTTACGGGAAAAATAAAGATTGGAAGTCAAATATCTAGAGGGCTCGTTTCATGTGTTATCAAAATGGCTCGCAGACTTTATAAATAAATAAAGATAAAAAATTTAATAGTTTAAACATCCCTCAAACAACATAAACTGTAGTCTAGACGTCGATATTATTTACTAAAGTCCCGATTGCCGATAGAGAGTGAAGTTACAACAAGGAAGACCATTTTCCTCTTGGCATAAATATATATAACCTATGTGTATATATATATTGGCTGTATAAGTATATAGCAAACTAATATATATAAACCCCATATATAGACATAGATATATATATAGCTGGGGGACTTTAAGGAATTTTTTTTAAATAAATGACCGACTCAAATTCTCAGATTTCGGAAAACTCCCATTTATCATAAGAAAAACAGAACAGGTATGCATTTACACTAGAAAACCCATGAACTCTTGTGTAATACGTCTCCGTAAAAATCATGAAGAGGACTTAGATTGTTCAAATTACCTGGTAGAATTTAACACGATCCGCCAACACTTCAACGCAACTGCTTTTTCTACAAATCGAGAGGGCTATTAATAAAGCAAATAAAATATACGAGGTCCCACTCACAACAGTTTTCTAACAACAAAATAAAGCTTCAAATGAAAACACCAAAAGGCCACGAGCAACTTTAAAACACATTTTCATTATATAAATGTTAACGTATTGTCAAAAGGGAATGGAGTCAGATACACATTTTATGTAGGCGAGACAGTCTCGCCTCAGAATAACAGAGCACAAGATCAGTACGTTACCTTCGTTTCATGTATTTTATGGATTATTGCATTTTTTATGATAACTGTCCGTACAAAAGAAAGATGCTGGAATATACACAAATACACCAACAATATGAACCTGTCATATATATGTATATATGCATATACCTTAATATTAAGAAGATATACATAAACGCGATAGATATATATAGCTATAAAAAACCATATAATCTCCTCCTATTAAGAAACGCCATATCGGAGGCCCATATATATATGTATTTGTATATATACCATTGTAACTATATATCCATATATATATAACAGGGGCACATGTGCCCGAAATATATATAATACATAAATAGTGTTCTGCTAGTCTACTTTCATCACACTCACAGACACACACACACAAACACACACACACATATATACATAATATATAAATATATATATATATATATATTATATATATTCATATATATATATAAATATATATATATATATATATATATATATATATATATAAATATATATATATATATATATATATATATATATATATATATATATATATATATATATATATATATATATATATATATATATATATATATATGTGTGTGTGTGTGTACATATATAAATAATATAAATCTGGTCCCGTTCAAGAGATATATGAATTCTTAATTACCACAATGACACATTTATTTCTCAATACATATGCATGGTAGATATATTTAAACACTACTGTATCCCACAATATGTCAAAATTTCTCCACTAAGATGCATGCAAAAAGCATATTCTCAAGCAGAAACATGCAGTGCAATCATACAGGTACTGTATAAGAAAATCACCCAAAACCATTAAGATATCAAGTAGTTAAGAAACAGTTATTCCCATTACAGTATACATATCTGGTCAATGTGACCACAGTCACTGATACTATCATATATTTAAACCACAGTCATTATGAAATGAAACCAAGAAACCAGAAAAATTTTTGCAAAATGAATCTACTTAACAGTTAATGACGTTTGAGAGTTAAAACTATATTCATTACGTCACCGACGTCGTCATTCAGTGAGCTTTCTGAGAGCGAATTTAAAAAAATAATATGAAGGTTCAACGTAAATACATCTAAATGGCGTTCAGTATTTCATAATTATCAGTTTCATATAAAGAAATCAATGAAAATCTTTTGTGAAAAATGAGATTACAATTTCTAGATATCTAGATTATTATAAATCATATTATTTCTAGTTCAATGATTAAATATATATTAGCTTCCATTCATCCGAACCTACGAGTAAATCTAATGTATCCTCATAGGTAATGTAGGATGCGAGAGGATTTTATATGAAATTAGTGAACAAGATACAATTTACTAAAAGATTTCAGCAGACAACATTTGCTTATTCTCCAATATGGCCGAGCCTCTCCTAATACATTAATAATAACTCAATAGGATTATACACAAACATATATATACAGTATATATATACATATATATATATATATATATATATATATATATATATATATATATATATATTTATATAATACATATACATATATGTATATAGGTATATCTATATGAATAAGTGTGTGTGTGTGAGTGTAAGTGTGTGAGTGTGAGTGTGAGAGTGTGTGTGTGTACTATTAACACCTCGATTTCCTGTTCCAACCCAACGCTCACACACATACATAAAAACATATGTGCGTGTATGTGTTGGGAAGAAATCGGATATACATTTTATATATTATATATATATATTATATATATATATGTATATATATATATATATATATATATATATATATATATGTGAATATATATCTATATATCACTATATATAATATATATAGGTATATATATATATACATATATATATATATATATATATATATATATATATATATATATATATATATATATATATATATATATAATATATATATTATTAAGACTTCAATGATATATATAAACTAATCAAAATCCTTACATTTTATATATTCCTATAAATATCAAGTCTGAATTCAATTGGGAATTAAATGAAGGTTATTGTATAATATTATATATATGTATAAATATATATATATATATATATATATATATATATATATATATATATATATATATATATATATGTATGTGTGTGTACATATTTATATATCTATATATACATACATTATATATATATATATATATATATATATATATATATATATATATATATATATATATACTATATGATGACATTATTAAGACTTCAATGACCTTCAAACTACTCAATATCCTTACATTTTTAGGATATTCCTATCACTCCAAGTCTGAATTCAATTGGAAATAAATGAAGATTGTTGTTAACATTATATATATATATATATATATATATATATATATATATATATATATATATATATATATATATATATATGTATATATATTTAAATATAAAAATAAATATTTATATCTATATATAATATATATACATATATATTTATATATATATAAATAAAAATACAATTATATATATATATATATATATCTGTATATACTATATATATTATTAAGACTTCAATGACCTTCAATCTACTCACAATACTTTCATTTTTGGGATATCAGTATCACTCCAAGTCTGAATCAGTTGGGAAATAAAATGATGAAGATTGTTGTTAACATTATATATATAATATATATATATA
>NC_089793.1:39006951-39041951 GCF_040412425.1 Macrobrachium rosenbergii | reverse complement strand
CAAAACCCACAGATCAGTTATTTTCATCGTTACTATAGTTTTTGGTCACAGCCGTCTTATCGCTGCGTGTCTCATGCCTTTAATGCTTCTCACCACGCAACAAATCATTGAATCATCTCCAGCTTTTTCCATTTGCATTCATTACTGCACTTCAAAAAAGCAGAGATGACTCAGCATTCATTTTTTATACACCAAATTTTGTTTCCAAAGGATTCGTCTTTAGCTTTTTGCTTTTCTTATCTATCACCAAATTACACAATATACCTGCAAATATCATCCACTACCGACACTACTCCTGATCCTTTTCTCAAACCTCAAACGTGCATAATTTACCTTCTTTTTTCATTTGATTTTGACATTATTATTATTATTATTATTATTATTATTATTATTATTATTATTATTATTATTATTATTATTATTTTATTTAGATGAACCTCATTCATATGGAACAAGCCCACATGGACCACTTACGTGAAATTCAAGCTTCCAAAGAACATGGTGTTCATTTGGAAGAAATAACAGAAGGTTACAAGGATATGCAGAAAGACCGACCAGTTATTAGAAAAGAAAAGAAATCAAGAAATGAATAAGCAAATCGATAAAAATATACATAAATGGTTAAAATACAAGGAGAATTGTTTTAAGGTAGCAGAGCATTGCATCTTCGCATGAACTTTCGAGATTCTAATTGCACAACTTCCTTAGGGAATTGGAACTAAGAAGTCCGACAGAGAGGCGCATTTACTGCATATTGTTGTTGCTGTTCAGCAAATCTGGTCGGTCTGTATAATAGATGCTGTATATTAGACAATGACAGAGGCATATTACTCCTTGTCTGACATATGCTGTTGCATTAGACCAGTTAAAATTCTACCTATTTATTCTTGAGCAAACTTTGCTGTCACCATAAAGATCTGTAAATGATTTACACAAATTACCTTTTACAGCATGCGCCCTCAATGCCCACCACACCGAATATCTTGAATTCTATCATAGGCTTTCTCCCGACCATGCATACCACAAACATTTGGTCGACACACACTCTTTCTTGTCTAAATCTACACCAATCCCATCAGCTCTACTCTTCTCAGTCTTACTTTCCTAACCAAAACCTAACAAATACCTATCTGGGTACACACATTAATGCTTTGTATCCGTAACTAGAACTTACGACAACCTCTAATTTTTCCGCTTGTCCAGTCCCCGAAACATTTTCCTTCCATACAGTCACCCCAATATACTATCATCACCATTACGTAGCATCTCACAAACAATCTGAGTAACGCCTGATGCTGACAGTACTTCACACTTGTAATTTCTTTCCATCTTCAAAAGCCACTTCCATCAGTGCTCACGGGCTCGCGGCCGCATTCAAACTGACAAGCAAAGTCGCAAGCAAAAAAGGAATTTTTCTGCAGACTTTCTGACTTCTTGCGTACATCCATAGATAACAGCCTCCTTATTACCTGACGGACAATCTTTGTTCAGAAATGGCATGCGCAAAAGTAACATAGGTAATTATATTTCTATCATAGAGTTTTTCTGAAAAACACAAGACAAGAAATTACAAGGCAAACACTACAATGACATCCAATTTTCCATTTAATAAATACTTTTAAGAGACGATTCACTCACAACAAAGGACTTTTCTGATTATTTCTAAATAAAAGCAGTGCCTAGGATAAGAATGAAAGATAAAACACTTCATATAGTACTAATACAAGTAATTATCAATCTCTTTAGGCAACCATCATGAATTATTTCAAATTAAAACCGAATCATATCACGTGCAAGGAATGAGCAAAAATATTAACAAGAAAATACAGCTGAGTTGCCAAATGACAAAATCCTAGTTTTTGCCCAAAAAATCTGATATATTCCCGAAAATAGTAAAAAGTAGACCAGCCTGTAACTCATCCGAGAACAGGGAATGTGCAAGCAATTTTCAAAACATCAGAGGTTATCACGCAATTATTGTGGCTACAAAATTTCAACACCGGAATTAATGAGGTTTTCCCCAAATTATATTTGGACTATCTTACGGTTCAACCTTCCTCGTGATTAAGAGCAATGTGCAGTCAAAATGTATTTCAGATTTTCTATTACTTTGTGTAAAGGAGACAATGTACAACATCTCAGTTCTGCAGAAAAAAAAGACAAAAACGTAATTTTTTTTTAAAAACAATTGTAACTTGGGTATTCTTATATCCCATCCAATATCATATCAAACACAATGTCTGTAAATTACAACTAAAATCTCTGAACAATTGTGAGCACACCCACAATTATCAAAAATTTTTCCCACAAAGAACTGTAAAGGTGATCATGTCAAAGAAAAAAAATATAAATGAAATAAATTAAAACCCTTTAGCACAAGAGCCAATCTTCTTAATACTAGTACTGAAACAACATTTTGATATATAACACAAAAACAATTTTCAAAGCTGAACCATTTAACATGAAGTCGAGAGAGAGAGAGAGAGAGAGAGAGAGAGAGAGAGAGAGAGAGAGAGAGAGAGAGAGAGAGAGAGAATATTCTCGCAAAATACCTGTAAAGCCTGGACTCATCTTATGGCTCCTAAACGCTGTATGCAAGCTGCATACAAAATATCACTGAAATCACTTGATAAAGTATGTATAATACATCATAACAGTCCCAGTTTTAAGAAAAAAAAACTGTCAATGCTAGACTATTTGATAATTCATTTGAAATCATGTTTATACAGTCTATATGCGTAGTTTATAAAGCCTAAATGCGTATTCTACAGCCTATATGCGTTGCATAACTTAATTCTTACAATTATTAAAGCAAGTTATCGAGCTAAGAAAAGTCCAACAAACGAAAACAAACATATTTCCTATCAAATTAGCTTAGTACGAGTAAAATAAAGTTGAGATTTAAAGTAGCTAAGCAAAGGTCAAATGAAATTCTTTTAAGTAATAACTTTTTAAGAAGCGAAGTGCGGGAAAAACAAAATTTCTGTTTGTTACTTAACTATTCTTCTTAAGCAGCTGAGTGGAGGTCAAATAAGAATATCTTTCAATAGTTAGCTTACCGTTTGAAGTAGCTTTGTGTAGGGTAGATAGAACGTCTTTTTGTAAATAACTCTACTTATTATTAAGTAGCTAAGTGAGGAAATTTTTTAATTTGCTAAATACAGGCCAAATTAACTTCCAATTAGCAGTATTCAAGGGTCATACGACACTTACTGTCTTAAGTAACTAAGGATATTTAAAATTACCACTCCTTTTCAAGGTCAAATTACCATTCCTTTTCAAGGTCAAATTACCACTCCTTTTCAAGGTCAAATTACCATTCCTTTTCAAGGTCAAATTACCACTCCTTTTCAAGGTCAAATTACCATTCCTTTTCAAGGTCAAATTACCACTCCTTTTCAAGGTCAAATTACTATTCCTTTTCAAGGTCAAATTAAAATTCCTTTTCAAAGTCAAATTACCATTCCTTTTCAAGGTCAATTTACCATTCCTTTTCAAGGTCAAATTACCATTCCCTTTCAAGGTCAAATTAAAATCTCTTTTCAAAGGCAAATTGCTATTCCTTTTCAAGGTCAAATTACCATCCCTTTTCAATGTTCAAGAGAACTTTCCTTCCTAACTAGCAATACAAGCATCAAGTTAACCTTTACTCAAGAAGATATAGTCATGTTTAGCATACTTTCTTATTTAAGTATAAATAAAAGGGTCAAGTAAGTTACATTCTACAGCTTGAAACATTACTCTCAATGGCAATGTCTGACTGCATTCATGAAGAAAAGAATTTAATCCATAATACCAAATTCACTAACACTTCAGGCGTTTCTAGGTTAAGTTAGAAGTTCCCCGCTATTTCTGCGCCATTTTGTGTCTGACGACCATTTTATGATGCTAAAATACAAATGCATTTTTAAATAAAATACTAAAATAAGAACATTTCAACAATACGACAAATAGGCAAAAGATTCTTCAAATCTCTCTGATGATACTGTGCTCTTGATTTCAAACTAGTAAAGAAAAACATTGCTACCTTGGTTTTTTATGTGAACAGTTAATCAATACGAATTTACACCAAAATTTCCTAGAGGTTAAAAGGTATATAAACAACCTTGAGTTAAAATTCTAGAAAAATCTAGACTGATCAACTTTAGTTATTCTCCTTAACTCTTCACTTTTTTCTAACTTGATAAAGGACCTAAAATAAGAATAAAGAGACAATCAGGGCATCAAAGAAAAAATACATGCAAAAATATAGTAAGATAATGAGCCTTCAATTTATACCTAAAATTAAATTTTGCAATCAGGTGGACTCCTTTTGTCCACAGAAAATGTCCGAATTGCAACCCTGTCATAGAATCATATGAAAATACAAGGAAACAATAAATACAACAAATTTTAAAAGAAATTTGCATTTTCCTAACATTCAAACCTGAAGTTCTTTACAGAGGATTTTACTCGCGTTCGCAAGCAAAATTCTATGTAAAGAACGAAGGTTTGTATTTGTGTAGGAACAAGTGTAACTTGGCCCACTTCGTAGAAAATTTCTTATCAACTTAAAAAACCAACAAAGTAAAAAAAAATCACATTGATGAAAAAGATTCGGTAGATACCTTTGCCAACTACGTAACCTACATGATTTTCAAAGCCTTTTCCTTACTGAGAAAAATCAAATGAATTTCATTAATTCTTGACTTGAGTTCACAATGTTTTAAGGACACCATTTTACATCTTGAGAAACCAAAGGTCTAGTGTAAACTAACACTCCGGATCCAACTTCCCCAAGATTCAGCTAAATAAATATGGAAATTCGAAACAATTTCTTCATCAACATCTGCTAAAATTCATGTGCGGAGGGCAGTCTAAAGAACTCCTCATAGTTTCATGAAAATTCAAAATCTGGTAACATGGACAAGAAGATAAGAAGTTGTTTGAGATGAAGCAACAATTTTTTTTGGCAAAATCGGTAAATCCGAATCTGCTTAGATTTGCTGCATAGATTATGATGAATTATTTCCTACAGGACACTGCTAACAATAATCAACCTGATAGTGAATGTAGTATTTTTATAATTTACTAATCCCATATTCATCTTTATACCTAAATTTACATCTGTTTAATGAAGACAGAAGCTTATATGGGACTCTAATGTCACGTGACTCCCAGTATTACACTCTGTTTTCTCCTTATTGGTCTCTAAATGTTTTGCTAATTTCACTTTCTTTACAAACCGCCATTTATACACTTCTTGTATAATTCCATGTTCATCTTCACACCTAAATTTACATCTGTATGAAACTGGGGCATACATGTGACTCTAATGTCACGTGACTCCCAGCATTACACTCTATTTTCTACTTCTTGGTCTCTGGTCTTTTGTTATTTTCACTTTCTTTACAAACCGCCATTTTTAAAGGAAACTGTACAATCAAGTAAGCATTATTCTTTTAGTCTTAGTTTTGGATAGTCATAAGAGAAACGTGATCTTTTAAAAATAAACCAAATTTCACCACCATGACCCCAAATTTAAGCCGTACATTGCAGAGAAGAAGGATATATAATTTAGGCGCTGGGACACATGAGATCATTCAGCGCTGAAAGGAAAATTGAGAGTAATAGGTTTAAAAGGTGTAACAGGAGGAAAACTTCGTAGTTGTACTATGAAACAATTGCTAGAAGAGGGTGGAAAGTAAGATGGCAGAAAACTGTAGCGTGAGGGGCACTGAAGGATTTACCCCTCTCCCCTACGTAGTTACATTGCAGAGAAACATAATAACGACAAATTTTAAGCACTCTCATATTGTTCTAGGTTATAGTCTTCAAAACGGGCCAGAATTCCGCATAAATTTAATGAAGCTATAGAACTCTGAAGCAATTAAAAATATATGGAAATCCACATAATTACGAAAATTCAATATGTTCTTGCATTCCCTGATACTTTCAAGTCAACAGGAAACTGCAATTATTCACGACTGGCCGCCATCTTTACGATACACGAAATAACTGTAGATGTGTAATAACGTAACTATTAATAAGTATTTGAAATAAACAGTATCATGTAAACATTGCTACTGTTATTATTGTTATTATGACTATTATCATTTCAAATACATATTAATACTTAATTTATTGCATAACATTATTAAATAATACATATTAATAGTTCCTTTACTACAGATGTGTTCAAGTTAATCCGGCTGACATATTGAGAAAAAATAAAAAAGGCTATGTTCCTTAGGCTTCGCGAACACAGGAAATTTTATCTCGATTTTGCAACATATTCAAAACTACCCAAACCACTATTCCTAATTTTAGCTCATTCAAAGACTGAAAAGATATTTTTCCACAAATGTTTCTCCATAACTGAAAACTCTGAAAAATGTCTGACGAATTGTTGAAGAAGAAAAGAATGAACAGAATCAGAAGTTACTGACTCAGAGATGCCATTTAGCTTCTGTAAGAACAAGTTGAGGAAATTATTAAAGTTCCTTGAATATTCTTTAAGGGTATTTTCAACAACACAAATCAAAGCGCCCACCTTCAGGTTACCTCTACGGTAGCAAATATTGGCAGGTCAAGGTGCAATGCCAAAATTCAGTGAATTAATAATGCAAAATTTTGATATTCAAAGATTATGGCATTAATTTTCATTTTTAAAAATTATTTGATCTAATTCGTATTTCGGGAGTTCATTACAGTTTTTCAATCATTTTACAGACTAATGAGTGACATATCAGTACTTTGACAGCTGAGTAAAGCACAGAGCAGTGAATGCCTAGAGTACTTAACTGACTGGAGATAATGTTACAGGCAAAAAAAAAAGTGGATAAATCTTTTAGAATAGGTAGTAATGGAAGACAAGTTTACAGAAGGTACATTATCTTTGGCACTTAAAAGTTTAAAATAATATATTATAGTTGAAAGGCCTGCACATACATGTATACATAAATGAATGCGCACATAATTATATTATTATAATTGTATATATATATATATATATATATATATATATATATATATATATATATATATATATATATATATAAATCAGAGATACTGAGAGGAAATATGATATTTCTTGTAGATAGTACTAACGGTAATTTTGGATTTGTATGTAAAAAAAAAATATTATACTTAAGTTTTAATCTCAGAAAGGGAATCTGGTACTAACTATGAGTGTTGCAATATCAATCAGTTATATTAACAAAGTGTTTGTTGACATACTTAAGCCATATGAAATGGTACTTTCTTCATATAATTAACCTTTAATGTAAGCCATACCAAAAATTTCATAAAATTCCTGCTAAATTTTGATATATAATGAGCTCAGTAAATTGCGTTAATAAAATTACTTATATTTATTCTTAATTTAACTTTAGATAAAATTTAAAATGTAACTGATAGTACAGTTAATAATAATTGGATCACTAAGAATAATAGCAAAATATTTAAAATCGATTTTGTCAGGTAATATCAATCAAGTACGTTCGGGTAATTTTAGGATATCTGTCTTTGATTATTATATTCTGCTTACCACGTTACCATATGATAATCTTATTATATGCACAGTTTCCTTGTATAACAAATATGCTCACTATTATTTTGAAGTATGCTATAAAGAGGACAAAACTCCAATCAGTATAAATAAATTTGTTAAAATATTAAAATTCTGTATTAACAATGCTGAGTTTGATTATATAACTTAATACAAAATACAGGTGCTAATTACACCCCTACCATTGCCAATTTACATCTATATTTTTATTGTATCTAAATTCTTACATACATGCATTTAAATACAAAAATACTGATATCTGTATAATAGAAATATATTATTTTATGTTAATGCTATATATACCCAAAATATCTAAGGATTCAAATACTAATAAAGACAAAAATAAATACTTCTTCCGAGAGATGATTCGTTTTTAAGCCGTAATCTATAGCAGACTTTATGGCATTATACATGATTCTGTCCCAAATAATGCTATTCCAACAATATTGAGGTTGATAATCGGGAAAAGGCTGATTAAATACTGACAGTCGGTCCAAGTATCTATAAAAAAATCGTTTTGGAAATAAAATATTTAAAGAACTCATACAAATTTAAGAAATAATCATGTAAGGAAGGAACGCCTGAAGCTGACGAATGGAATCTACAAGTAGTGATGTGAAAGAAGTCAAAAGAAATATGCAGTAATAGAAAAATAATAAAAAAAAAAGATTCAATAAATTTTGATGACTTTCGTAAAGGCTAGGACTGAAGAACATGTTGATCCATTATTCTTAAATTGCAACCGAAGGGTGCCTGTCACAGCAGGCATAAATTAATTTGAATGATATTCTTTCCAGAGATTCTCTTCGATGCTAACATTACAAGATCGGATAATCTATTTTCTTCATTTTCTGGACGATCAATGAAAAGGAATAAAACCGAGAGAAAATGTAAACAGTTTCACTGCGAATTTCAGTTCAGAAGAAGCCTCATGCGCAGTCAAAATTTTCAGAGATTTTCATCTATTTAATTTGTTCCACTTATTTCACCAAAGTCCTTTCAACCCTACCAATAGTACAAAAACAAAAGTATTTTAAAGATTCCACAAAAATATAAGTCGAAAATTTCCAAAGTCTTGACCTTAACTTGAAATAAAAAAAATCTATTAAAGATAATTTTTTTAGAATGTGAACAACAAATGGCCATCGTATTTTGAAATTTCGCTTACTTTTCAACAACAAACCTCAAAACACATTAAAATACATATTCCTAAGATACATTTCGTTTCTGAATGAAGTCTGAGAACTTCTGATTTGGGAAGTTGGAACAGCATCGTATTAATATCTTAAAATTTGATCAAATCTTCCAAAGCAATTTCAGATTCTCATTCTAACTGTGGAGTGTAACTGAATCCACTCTGTTTATCTTGATCGTCTATTCATTGTAGTGAAGCTCCTTCTAGTGAGGACTAATGCATTTGCAGCTGTTTTCTTATTATCAAGAACTTTCTATGGGGTTTCTTTAGAGAAATGTTGTACTGGTTATCAAACAAGTAAAAAATGCGCCAAAGTTTCTTCGGCGCAATCGAGCTTTCTGTACATTGTAAAATCAAGGCCACCGAAAATAGATCTGTCTTTCGGTGGTCTCGGTATAATGCTGTATGAACCGCGGTCCATGGAATCACGTCCTGGCGGTGGCCTATCCTATATCGTTGCCAAAAGCACGATTATGGCTAACTTTAACCTCAAATAAAATAAAAACTATTGAAGATATAGTGCTGCAATTTGGTATTTAGATGATTGGAGGGCGGATGATCAACATGTCAATTTGCAGCCCTCTAGCCTCGGTAGTTTTTAAGATCTGAGGGCGGACGAAAAAAGTGCTGACAGAATAAAGAGCGGACGGACAGAAAAGGCGGCACAATAATTTTTTTACAGAAAAAAAATTATGCATCTGTTGTTTTGCTTACTAAAACATCGTTTTCTAGGGAGTACAAGTCACCTCGCCAGTTTGATTTTCGAAACAACAATTTCATATCATAATCATTATCGTGTTTACTTTTGGAGACCTTCCTTATCTGCCCTCATTGTATCCATGATATGGGTACAATGATGTGGACACAATGGTTATAATTATCTTTAGTAATTTGGGTTCACTGAGTTGTAGTTGTTCTTTAATATGTAAGGCTTTACCATCTTGGATATCAATGACCTTCAAGTGCAATGCAAAATAGTTTAGTAAATCAAGTAAGAAATTAATGCCTTATTAACTACAGCAGATCTATTATTCACCCTCATAACTGAAAGTATTAAACAACGAGAAGCGAAATTTCTGAACAAAATCTAAAAGCGACAGAGTTTTAGAAGTAAGAAAATATTCAGTTCTACAGCAATTCTGTAGGAAAATATCCTTTCATATACGCCTGCAATTTTATGAACGAAAACCCTGTATGAATTATGGATAAAAAACTCCACAAATGAAATTTAATAGAAAGAAAAATGTAACACAACTGATCAGTAACCAGATGGATAACCAAACCTACATGAAAACAAGCAAAAAAAAAAAAAAAAAAAAAAAAAAAAAAGGCCCAAGTTTCCTCAACGCAATCGAGTTTCTGTACAGCCGCTACAGCGTATAATCAAGGCCACCGAAAATGAATCAATCTTTCGGTGGTCTCATTATATCTGCATGAGCCGCCCCCATGAAACTTTAACCACGGCCCGGTGGCCTGGCCAGATCGTTGCCAGAAGCACGATTATGGCTAAATTAACTTAATAAAATCAAAACTACTGCGCCTAGAGGGATGCAATTTGGTATGTTTGATGATTGGAGGGTAGATGAACATCATAACAATCTGCAGCCCTCTAGCCTCAGCAGTTTTTAAGATCTGGGGGCGGGCTGAAAAAGTGCGGGCGGAAAAAAGTACTGACGGATAGACAAAGCCATCACAATAGTTTTCTTTTACAGAAAACTAAAAGTAGAGGCTGACTCAAAGTAACTGTTATTTACAGGAGAATAACTAAGTTCAAGGATCCCTGTTATTTAAATAGGAAAATGAGGTACCTAAACTATTAATTTGATCTCAAAATGCTGTTTGGGACAGTTTAAAATCGTTTTCAATGCTTCCTTGTCGTTTACGTTGCATTACTAGTTCACAGTATTTAATTTGCATAAGGTTGCAACGAACAAGTCATTTAAATGCGCAAACACATACACAACATACAATATACTGTATATATATATATATATATATATATATATATATATATATATTATGTATATATATATACAGTATATGTCTATATATATATATATACAGTATATATATATATATATATATATATATACATATATAATGTGTGTATAAATATACAAGTATACATAAATAAAATATAATATATATATGTATGTATACATATATAATATATAAAATAAATATACATAAATAATATATATATATATATATATATATATATATATATATATATATATATATATATATATTATTTATGTATATATATTATATTCACCATGCACATTTTCCCCACCATGAGAGGTTAGTTTCAGTTCTCAACAATTTTTGAACGAGACTGCTAGCCTTATGGCTTTTTAAATGAGTTTGCCTACCCGTCAGTCTTAAATATGAGCCCAACACGGGAATTAATTTTTGGTGGCCGACAATGCTGCCGATTACACCACAAGGTCCATACACAGTTGAAGATAGATATATATATATATATCTTATATATATATATATATATATATATATATATATATATATATATATATATATACATATATATATATATATATATATATATATATATATATATATATATATAATAAACACAATCACTAACATACAAATATATTTTAATATCAATATATATATATATATATAATATATATATATAATACCCTCAGGTAAACAACAAATACTAACAGACAATAAATTTAATATCAAATTAACTATTTTGTGGCTTACATAAGGTGTAAATATAACAAAAACAGTAAATTGGATATAAACAAAATCCAATGTATATATATATAAATATATATATAAACTAGAAGCATATAAAAATATATATATATATATATACGTATATATATATATATATATATATATATATATATATATATATATATATATATATATATATATATATATATATATATATATACACACGCATTAAGCAACAAACTTCTTTATAATATCCAACTCGCTCTACCTAGGGAATAATGTATTTTTTATATGTCACCTGAAGGGGAACTTTTTTTAGTTGATAATAAGTTCGTCGTCTCGTGGGCTCGAACCACGGAAGACAAGAACTCAGGACTACAGTGACGACGAACATACTATCAACTAAAAAAATTCCCCTTCGGGTGACATATATGAAAATGTATTATTTCGGAGGTAATGGGACATTTGATATTATAGGACATTTGTAGCTTAACGCTGTGTGTGTATATATGAATCACGGTGTCGTGTGATAATATACATATATATATTCATACGTATATGTGTATATATATATATATATATATATATATATATATATATATATATATATATATATATATATATATATATATATACATACACACAGATTTTCGTTTAGGTTTTGAAGGGATTTGATGCGTTTGTGCACGCATGTATGACTGATTTTTATATATTTTCGTATGCATTTTTGTTGTATGGTATGTGTACTCATTCTTATGCGTATGAATAACCGAAAACAGTCATTGTAGTTTGAGTTATATATATATATATATATATATATATATATAAAATTCATAAAAAATATTATAAATAATATAGTTTTTGCATAAAATATTTAAATCAGTTTTGCACACGCATCAAATCCCTTCAAACCCAAAACGAAAATCGCGATCAAGACATGTATATTCAACAGTTGTTCCGAACTGAAGCATTGACATTAAACCGTGACATTTGCCTGACAGAGACGTAACACGAAAATTGAGTATTCGTGATCAGGGATTTACTTGCGTTCGTGCTGCGCGCCGAGTGTGATTGTCACGACACGGCATCGCACGAAAATCACTTGAGGCGATGTTGTTGTCGTCCACAGCACCAACATCACAGCATCAACAACAACAATTGCTACAGGGACAATGGCAATAAATGTAGAGCTTTAGTTTTCTGAAAAGAAAACTGTCGTGCCGACTTTGTCTCTCCGTCCGCACTTTTTCTGCCCGCTCTCAGATCTTAAAAACTACTGAGGCTAGAGGGCTGCAAATTTGTATGTTGGTAATCCATCCTCCAATCATCAAACATACCAAATTGCCCCCCTCTACCCTCAGTAATTTTCATTTTATTTAAGGTTTAAGTTAGCCATAATCGTGCTTCTGGCAGCGCAACAACACAGGCCACCACGGTCGGCTGAAAGTTTCATGGGCCGCGGCTTATACAGCATTATATCTACTTTCGGTGGCCTTGATTATGCGGTTTACAGAAAACTCGATTGCGCCGAAGAAACTTCGGCACATTTTTTACTTGTTTTTTTCAACAACATCAATTGATATAAAAGACAATGGTAATAAATGTAGATTTTTTTTTACTTTCTCCAAGAATTTTGGATATTTTTTTAATTTTAAGCTAAAAACTGTTTCGTCGGTTTCTCCAATAATTATAGTTATTATCTTCAAACAAATATACTCTAGACTGTCAATTTCTCTAACAATCATAGGTATTACCTTCTAACAAATAAAGAATATTTGTCGTTTTCTCCAACAATTACATATACAATCAACAAATATAGACTCATTTTCTCCAAAAATTAATGATATTACCTTCTAGCAAATACAGGGACTCGTTTTCTGCAACAAATGTTGATATTACCTTCTATCAAATACAGAGACTGTTGATTTCTCTAACAATTTTAGAGATTATCTTCTATCAGATACAAACGCTGTCGTTTTCTCCAACAATTTTAGATATTATCTTATAACAAATACTCAGTGATTGTCCTTTTCTCCAATAATTTTCGATATCTTCTATCAAATACAGGGAGTGTCGTGTTCTCCAACAATTTTAGATATCTTCTATCAAATACAGAGACTATCGTTTTCTCCAACAATTTTAGATGTCTTCTATTAAATACAGAAACTCGTTTTCTCCAATAATTTTAGATATCTTCTATCAAATACAAAGCCTGTCGTTTTCTCCAACAATTTTAGATATTTTATATCAAATACAGAGAGAGCCGTTTTCGCCATCAATTTTAAATATCTTCTATCAGATACAAAGGCTGTCGTTTTATCTAAAAATTACAGATATTATCTTTTAAAAAATAGAAAAGCTTTGTCACTTTCTCCAATAATTATAGACATTATCTTCTAACAAATGTAGAAGCTGTCGTCGTCTCCTACAATTATAGCTATTATCATTTAACAAATACAAAGACTGGTTTTTTCCATCAATAATATACATAATTTTTAACAGTCATTTTCCCACATCAAAGCATTACTCTGGTATATCCTTGACTTTAACGACTTTGTCGGTATGTCAAAACATATAGGCATTTTATTCTCTCGTTTTCTTCGGCAAATAACAACCTATTCTGACGATTTTGCTAGTAATAACATATGGTTATTTTGCCGTCTTAGTCACCATAAATAAACATTTAACTCCATCAATAACAACGGCAACAATCTACTGTTAGCCATTATAATAGTGGATTCTTCAATATTAACAGTTTATCTGGTAACTGAAACAATCTGTGGATGAAGGTTACAAAGTTTTTGAGAGGCTTGCTTCCAAGTCCCTACTACGGTAATTACTGAGTACAACTATCAAGAATCATTTGTAATTTTACTAAAACTATTATCTGTTCTACGGAGGTTATTCATCACAGGTTTTATTCCACGCAACTAGTCTAACAATGCAGACTACCGTGAAGATAACCCATAAAATCCATTTAAACTTTTCCTAAATAATGAACTGTTTGGTATTGATCATATGCGAACTTAAGGAAAATAACAGAAAGTAACCAGAATAACCAAGTATTAATGTTGAGGGAACTTTGTGCCCAGGCAGCTATGTCATGAAGAACGACCTACTGGATACTACAAATCAAAACAAGGATTTATGGGTAAATACATATTCTAAATAAGGAAAAAAAATTACCTGACAAATGGTTGTCCTCATCATCATCATCCTCAACATCAAAAACAAAAATAAAACACGTTATTATACTGCTTTCTCCAACAACAGCAGACTACTTTGTCACCTCGCCGATACAATCATCAGTAACCACAGAAAAAAAAAAAAAAAAAAAAAAAAATGGTAGATTATTTTACTTTTTCAACTGAGACATAATTTGTAGCATTCATCGATAATAACAGCCACAAAAACTAAGAAGCAATATGTTGTCGCTTTCTATTAAAACAGAACTGACGCTTCCTCCAAGAAGAGAACTGATTTTGTTGCCTACAACAAAGATGACAATAAAAACGAGACCAGCACATTCTCTCGTCTCCACCAATACCAGCAACAAAATTACAAAAAAATTTAATTTTGAAATTATCTTTGAATTTCCTCCGTAAACAGCATTAGTATCGTAAGTCACATTTCCTTATTTTTGAGTAAGCGGAGAGAATGCAACAGTGTGGAAGATCATTAAATGGTATTAAGAACCAGTGTGGGACAGACGACATACAATAGGCCTATCTATACTCCATACGATCCTTTACAATGAAGATAGGATATTTTCCTTCAAATCACGGGATCAAAGGAATCGCGCCTCCGATTTAGGAGACACGGCTTGGAAGAACTGGAGGACGTTGACACTATAAGGGTATTTGTTTGTTGTTAATAAATACATGCAGTCAATTTCATGTACTGTTCTTTGTTATTAATAGTGCATTAAAATCTAGTTATTTATTTAGTATATATATGCAAATATATTTATATGTGCTGGCATATATGTACAGACATAAGTATATATATACATACTAATAATATCATATATATATATATATATATATACATATATATGTTAATATATATATATATATATATATATATATATATATATATGTTTGTTTTATGTGTGTATATATATTATATAATTATGTGTATATATATTTATATATGTATATAAATATATATATATATATATATATATATATATATATATATATATATATATATATATATAATATATATATATATATATATATATATATATATTATATATATATATATATATATATATATATATATATATATATATATATATATATATATATATATATATATATATATATAGTATATATAGATAGATACATTTAGTGATTTCTGACAATGAATTTCCTGAAAGGACAATGGCAGAGGAATATATGAGTGGTGCGCTTGATACTACCTGGTATCACAATTATAAATCATAAGAGCTTTAAACCTAATATTGTATAAATTATATAACTTGGCTGGAACGTCCCAGAGGAATTATGCTTCGTCATACGTGTTATAAACACGATCTGCACATTCTAACGACTTAATAATCACTGTCTGTCTCACGTTTCAGTGCTAATCACGTAAATCCTGAAGTTCAAGGAATTACATATTGGGAAACATGTTTCAAAAGCAAGTAGAGTCTAAATAACTGGGAAATTTACCGTCCTCACGCTTACTTCAGCTAGAATTGCAACCTTACGGTTCAAAGCGTTGCAATTTGTCACATGTTCGACTAAATATTGTATAATGTCCCAAGAGTTTCGCCTTGTAACACAAGTCACAGGAACTACAGATTTTTGGCGTCTTTGTATCTTGTCACGCTTTTCAGTAGGAGCTACCGAGTTTCCGGCCCGAGGAATAACACTTTGCGACAGGCTTCAAGAACTACAAATTCTTGATGATCTAATCGTTACAATTTAATATCCATTTCATTCGAAATTACAGTCACATCGGCCCGCAAGGAATTAAAGAGCCAGCGACTAGCAGGAACTGCATTATTCACTGCAGATTTCACTTTAGATTTTGAACAGAAAAGTGTATTATTTTTTTGTGATACCCTGAACTTGCTTAAAAATGAGAGGGAACTGATGCCAGATTTTTCCAGCCGTACCTCCTGACCTCTCCTACCACAACGTTCCGGAAAAGACTAAACAGCCATGGAAGCAACACAAATTTGCCTAATGAGCTCTTCATACAAAAAAAAAAAAAAAAAAAATCAAATGACGAAATGGGATTACCTAAAAAAAGTATTCACATTATTTGTTTATTTTTTGGAACGTTTTTTGCATATGCTTTTCCGTTAA
Source organism: Macrobrachium rosenbergii (assembly GCF_040412425.1). Taxonomy (NCBI): domain Eukaryota; kingdom Metazoa; phylum Arthropoda; class Malacostraca; order Decapoda; family Palaemonidae; genus Macrobrachium; species Macrobrachium rosenbergii. The sequence continues at coordinate 39,025,183 of NC_089793.1, read as the reverse complement.
GATATTCTTCAGCTATTGACAGGAAAACAACGGTACATAATTTTGTTTCGCTTTCCTTATTTTACCAGGTAAGAGACTAGGCTGTGCTATGCTTATTCTAAAATGAAATTCGCTTACATTTTCCAAAATGAGTGGCCCTTGAAAAGAAATGTCAGAATAACAGACACATGTTGCTGCAGGTCTAAACATTCACTAAATAGTGTTAAAAACTAAAGTACCTGAGGTGAATCAATGTATTTGTCTATCAAGTGAGGTAATGAAAGTAATTTTGCTACGCAAGAGGGAATTCCACAACGGCACAAGAAGAAGACATTCGTGTATATTTCTTTTGTGCATTAGCTTGCATTGTTTTTGGAAGTGCATGTATTTATTGCTTTCGTATCTATCTAAATTTATTGTTGTTTATTGCTTTCCTACTTATATAAATTTGTTGGTTATTTCTTTCCTATTTATCTACATCTATTGCTGTTTACTCTTTTCTTATTTATCTAAGTTTATTGTTGTTTATTACTTTTCTTTTATCTAAATTTATTGTTGTTCATTTACTCGGAATAAGCTTTTCACATTCAGGAATTCTATTCGTGGAAGTATCTTCGGAAGCCTATGGCATCTTAATAATAATAATAATAATAATAATAATAATAATAATAATAATAATAATAATAATAATAATAATAATAATAATTTTCACATATATCTCATTTTAAAAAATGAGTAAAACTGTTTCATTCTAATGATGAACTATTAATGTTTATTGTGTATTTGGCAAAGTAGGTGTATCTAAAACCTGCATTGCAGTCAAAACAGGTTTTGGAAAATGAACATGGCATGAAAAAAAGGATTTCCCGCGATCAGAGCAGCTAAAATGAAAAAGTATTCACCTGGTTAGGAATGATCTTTTGTTGTTGTTTATATGTATCCGTCAATAATAATTTATGGAGATGGTTCTATTTCTACAAACAACCACATTCTTCTTGTCATCGAAGATCTGATAATAAATCAATACCGACTTACTCATGAATAAAATGGATAAAAGAACTTTCTATTCCGAGTTTAATTTAACCATCAAAATTTAGAAATAAAAATATGAAATTATTATATTGTAATATGAAATTGTTATATTAAGCCTTAGGAATTTTCTCGGCGACATCCCTCCGCCATCTTATAAATCCATCGGCCAACGCCTTTTTATAATACAGCTCTTCAAAAGATTAAATTTCTTATACCAACATCGAATAAATCATATAATCGGCTTCAGATGGTAAAATTGAAATTCATTTAAGGAGAGAATTGCTTCATGTTACAAAATATGCATAGGTAGGATTCTAAGAGAAAACTATATGAGTTTATAATACGAAGAACAAAATAGCCAACTTCTCTCTCTCTCTCTCTCTCTCTCTCTCTCTCTCTCTCTCTCTCTCTCTCTCTCTCTCTCTCTCTCTCTCTCTCGTCAAGGCAATACCAAAAGCACTGTGTTAAGCACCATTAACTATGTTATCAGCTCAGCTTTTATCAAATGATAAGACCAATGGAAGGGGCAATACAACGGGCTATAATCTTGCCAGAGCTGTGGTACGTTTGTGACTGACGTTTTGAAAGAAGGCTGTGGTACGTTTGAAAATGACCTTTTGAAAGAAGACTGTGGAATATCTGAAACTGACCTTTTGAAAAAAGGCTGTGGCACATCTGAAACTGAACTTTTGAAGTATGGCAGTGGCACATTTGAAAATGACCCTTTGAAAGAAGACTGTGGCACATCTGACACTGACCTTTTGAAAAAAGGCTGTGGCACATTTCAAACTGAACATTTGTAAAAAGGCAGTGGCACGCTTGAGAATGAACTTTTGTAAAAAGGCAGTGGCACACTTGAAACTGAACGTTTGAAAAAAGGCAGTGACAAACTTGAAACAGAACTTTTAAAAAAGGCAGTGGCACACTTGAAACTGAACTTTTGAAAAAAGGCTGTGGCACATTTGAAATTGACCTTTTGAAAGAAGGCTGTGGCACATTTGAAACTGAACTTTTGAAAGAAGGCTGTGGCACATTTGAAACTGACCTTTTGAAAGAAATGAGGCTTAGTGGCGAATGACTGTCTCAGTGTAAGCAAATCTGATATTTGATTTGAATAGTAATTTCGTACCAGATGATAAATGAGTTACCTCAAGGGAAATTCGAAACCTAATTTTACTTCCTCCAGTTGTTCAAAAATTTTTGTTCCGATAAGGTCTTAGAGACCAGAATCTTCATACGATGGAAACTAGCCAACAATTTCAAACCAATTACAGTAACGTTGCACAATACTCTGAGCAACAGAGTCTGAAAATTATAATACAAATCTTCAAGAGATTAAATTTCTCATAAGTGAAATCGAAAAAATTACACAATTAGCTCCAGGTGGTAACTTGTAAGAACCTTAACAAGAGAACTATTTTATGTTACAAATATCAATATAAAAAGTATGAAAATGGTTATCTTCTTACATCAATTCCATAGCAAACGTTAATGGGAAATGACTATTACCTTTCCTTTTAAGGAAAACGTGATGAAATTTCATCAGTATAGAAGCAATGAATTGATATCAATCAACAAATAATTCAGAAAAAAATCGGCGACTTCAGTGCCAAATCCTTGCACTGGCAAACACTATGATGAAAAAGAAGCGATTTTAAAACAAGACTCTCCAACAGCAGACACTGTAATGAAAATACAGCAATTTCTAAGCAGTTTCCTTTCATTGCCATCGAATTTCAAGAAAACTGTAGCAATATCCAACGAAAGAATGAAAGACCTTTTATATGCTGCAAAGCTTGATGAAAATACAGACATTTTAGAGCTCTTAAATTAGTAATAATTTTAGCGAAAAAGTTGTCGTTTTCAATGAAACCCTTCTGTTAGAAGATAATTTGATGAGAAAGCAGTAAATTTCAAACAGAATCCTTTATTTATTAGAAGTTTTGACGTAGAAGGCTTAATTTCCAAGAGGAACCATGTAATTAGCAAAAGACTCTGATGGAGAACAATAATTTTGCAGCAGAAACTTTTTAATGGCAGATTTTTTTATGAAAATCAGCAGGTAATTTAAAAAAAGTAGTCATTTACAAGCAGAGCCATTTTACTACTACCTGATTTAGATGAAAGGCAACACTTTTCAACTCGTATAGGCAGCCAAGATGATAAAATTTCAGTACTTTTCAAGAAGAACTCAGTTATTAGTACATGTTCATGAAAAAGTAGTAATTGTCAACAGCAGAACCTTTCATTAGCAAATAAACGATGGAATGCCAGTAATTTTCAAACACCAAACTTTCGGTACCAGGTAATTTTGACGCAAAGGCAATAAATTTAAAGCAAAACCCTGGGATTAGCGGATATGTTGATGAAAAAGTAGGAATTTCCAAGCAGTGGCCCTACACTTCATGTCAGTTTTGCGGATTATTAGACATTCCGAGAAAGGCAGGACTAGGGCCTAACAACGGAGGATTATCTGTAAAATAAACTGAAATCTAAGCTCTTTTCAAGTAAGGTTCAATGCCATGTAACATGCAACTACTAAGTTATTTCAACCAGTCACTAACAAATTAACATCATAAGAAACTGAACTGGTTTCAGCTAATAATTATACTTTCTAAGAAGTGTTTCTCCATTCATTTTTTCTGTAGTTCATTCGATGGGCAACGTACGTAGGACTCAAAATTAAAACCAACCACCAGTTTTTTCCCTTCTTAATATTAAGCACCAGTTTTTTTTTTTCAATTTTAACATTAAGCACCAGTTTTTTCATTTTTAACATCAAGCACCAGTTTTTTCCTTTCTTAACAATAAGCACCAGTTTTTCCCTTAACATTAAACACCAGTTTTTCCTTTAACATTAAGCACCATTTTTTCCGTTCTTAATATTAAGCACCAGTTTTTTCCTTTTTAACATTAAGCACCAGTTTTTTCCATTTTTAACATTAAGCTCCAGTTTTTTCCCTTCTTTACATTAAGCACCAGTTTTTACCCTTCTTAATATTAAGCACCAGTTTTTTTCTATTTTTAACATTAAGCACCTGTTTTTTACGCTTCTTAATATTAAGCACCAATTTTTTCCTTCTTAACATTAAGCACCAATTTCTTCCTTCTTAACATTAAGCACCAGTTTTTTCCATTTATAACATTAAGCACCAGTTTTTTCCATTTATAACATTAAGCACCAGGTTTTCCTTCTTAACATTAAGCACTAGTTTTTTCCTTCTTAATATTAACCAGTTTTTCCCTTCTTAACGTTAATCTCCAGTTTTTTTCCCATTTTTATTGTTAAGCACCAGTTTTTTCCTTCTTAACATTAAGCACCAGTTTTCTCCCTACCTAACATTAAGCACAAACACCAGTTTTTTCCTTCTTAACATTAAGCACCATTTTTTTTCCTTTTTAACTTTAAGCATCAGTTTTTTCCCTTCTTAACGTTAAACACCAGTTTTCCTTCTTCTCATTAAGCACCAGTTTTTTCCTTCTTATCATTAAGCGCCAGTTTTTCCCTTCTTAATATTAAGCACCAATTTTTACCATTTTTTTTGCATTAAGCACAAGTTTTTTCCATTTTTAACTTTAAACACCAGTTTTTCCCTTCTTAACATTAAGCACCAGTTTTCCCTTCTTAACATTAAGCACCCGTTTTATCCCATTTATAACATTAAGCGCCAATTTTTCCCTTAACATTAAGCACCAGTTTTTCCCTTCTTAACATTAAGCACCCGTTTTTTCCATTCTAACATTAAGCACCAGTTTTTTCCCACCTCTTAACATTAAGCACCAGTTTCTTCCCTTCTTAACATTAAGCACCCGTTTTATCCCATTTTTAACGTTAAGCGCCAGTTTTTCCCTCAACATTAAGCACCAGTTTTTTCCTTCTTATCATTAAGCACCGTTTTCCCTTCTTAGCATTTAGAACAAGTTTTTTTACTTCTTAAAATTAAGCACCAGTTTTTTCCTTCTCAACATTAAGCACCCGTTTTATCCCATTTCTAACATTAAGCGCCGTTTTCCCTTAACGTTAAGCACCAGGTTTTTCCTTCTTACCGTTAAGCACCGGTTTTCCCTTCTTAGCATTAAGAGCAAGTTTTTCTACTTCTTGAAATTAAGCACCAGTTTTTTCCTTCTTAACGTTAAGCACCCGTTTTATCCCATTTTTAACATTAAGCGCCAGTTTTTACCTTAACATTAAGCACCAGTTTTTTCCTTCTTACCATTAAGCACCGGTTTTCCCTTCTTAGCATTAAGCGCAAGTTTTTACTCCTTAACATTGAGCACCAATTTTTTCCTTCTCAACATTAAGCACCAGTTTTTTCCTTCTTAACATAAAGCGTAAGTTTTTTCCCTTCTTAGCATTAAGCACCAGTTTTTTTTTAACGTTAAGCACCAGTTTTTCCCTTCTTAACACCGAGCACCAGTTTTTTTCCTTCTTAACATTAAGCACCAGTTTTTTCCCTTCTTAACATTAGCACCAGTTTTTTTCCTTCTTAACAATAAGCACCAGCTTTCTCCTTCTTAACATTAAGCACCAGTTTTCTATTTTTATTATTAAACACCAGTTTTCCCTTACCATTAAGCACCAGTTTTTTCCATTTTTAACATTAAGCACCAGTTTTTCCCTTCTTAACATTAAGCACTAATTTTTCATTTTTAACATTAAGCACCAGTTTTGTCCCTTCTTAACATTAGGCACCAGTTTTTTTCCTTCTTAACATTAAGCACCAGCGTTTCCCTTCTTAACATTAAACACCAGTTTTTTTCCTTCTTAACATTAAGCACCAGTGTTTTTCCCTCCTAACATTAAGCACCAGTTTTTCCAATTTTAACACTAAGAGCCAGTTTTTCCCTTCTTTACATTAAGTACCAGTTTTCTCCCTTCTAAACATTAAGCACCAGTTTTTTCCCTTCTTAACATTAAGCAACAGTTTTTTTTCTTAACATTAAGCACCAGTTTTTTCCTTCTTAACATTAAGCACCATTATTTTTTCTTTTTAACATTAAGCACCAGTTTTTTCCTTCTTACCATTAAGCACCAGTTTTTCTTTCTTAACATTAAGTACAAGTTTTTTCCTTCTTAACAATAAGTACCAGTTTTTTCCTTTTTAACATTAAGCACCATTTTTTTCTTTTTTATCATTAAGCACCAGTTTTCCATTCTTAACATTTAGCACCAGATTTTTCCATTTTTAACATTACGCACCAGTTTTTCCCTTCTTAACATTAAGTACCAGTTTTCTCCCTTTTTAATATTAAGCACCAGTTTTTTCCTTTTATCATTAAGCTACAGCTTTTCCCTTCTTAACATTAAGCACCAGTTTTTTCGTTCTTCACATTAAGCACCAGTTTTCTCCCTTCTTAACATTAAGCACCAGTTTTTCCCTTCTTAACATTAAGCACCAAATTTTCCCTTCTAAACATTTAGTGCCAACCAAATAAAAAAAAAAATAGTTATAAAATACAGAAAGTTATCACCTACAGCAATCTGGCAACATCAAAACAGTACACGTATCATATTACCACAAACGAGGAAAATTATAAAAAATTAAGATATTTCTGAGGCTTTAAAAATCAAATTGCTTTGTGAATTTTTTGTTTACATTTTTTTACATAAAAAAAAGAAAAATAGTTATAAAATACAGAAAGTTATCATCCACAGCAATCTGGCAACATCAAAACAGTACACGTGTCATATTACAACAAACGAGGAAAATTATAATAAATTTAAGAAATTTCTGAGGCTTTAAAAATCAAATTGCTTTGTGAATTTTTTGTTTGCATTTTTTTACATTAAAACCTAAATCGAATTAGAGCTGAATGATTAAAAATGACTGAAAGGAAAATGATTTTCATATACTGAAATTTTACACAATGAAAACCAGTAAAAGTTACCATGACATTTAATTTCAATACTGTAATACACACGGGATGACTAAATAATGAAGAGTTATTTACAATTTCGTTCATATGCAATATGTTAGACACTGGATATGAATAAGCATACGTGGATGTACAAGACTGCATTATTAATCACACCTGGTAAAATCGCAGGTGAGATTAATAATGGAATCCGTCACGTAACTCTTCCGTTACATTTCGATGAAAGGGATGGCTGTTCTCGAAGTACTATACTACAGTGAAGAACTGCTATACGTTATCTATTGCCAGTAGTGTTTCTGTCAATCAACTTAAAACCCATTTTAGTAAGCAATGAAACATAGCACTGGCAATTTTGTAGAAAATTAAAAATATCCATCGAACAGGAGTTTTCTAGGAGTCACATGGAATAATCTCTTTTCACTATCTAAGGGTAGATACCTTATTTCGTCTCCTTCTCAGCTTAATCATTACAGTCACATTGTTTTTAATATTAATGATCTTTACACCCTAGAGCCGTAAAGTTCACTGAAATGACTGCGTACGTCCATATCTTACTTGTCGTCGAGAGGCCTATGGACAGACAACCTAATGCCCTAACCTAACACAGGCCTAATGGATGCAGAGACACGAAAAGGTGAGGAGAAGTCATGAAGAATCAACTTAAAGAAAGCACAGAACCCACCTACTGGAAGATGAGATTATATATATATATATATATATATATATATATATATATATATATATATATATATATATATATATATATATATATATATTATATACAATAATATATATATATATATATATATATATATATATGAACAACATATCTAACTTAATATGTATGCTGGTAATGAAAGCCTAATCAGGCTTTCATTAACTAATTATTATCTTTTCATTCACTTCAAGCCTTGAGTCTCTCTCTACTTCTGTTTTCCACATATATACATATAGGAAAACAGAAGTAAAAAACTCAAAGCTTAGAAAATGAATAAAAAGATAATAGTTTGTTACTGAAAAGTCTGATTAGGCTTTCCTTCATTGCTAAAAGCTCCTAGTGTTAATGTTTCTCCAAGCATGAAGTTTGGGAGTTGCTAGACGGGATGCGGAGATACAATCAAAATCCACGACATTACCGACTGATTTTGTAGCACAATTTTCCGAGGAATCAAATATTTTCAAAATTCAATTACATTCAGTTCCAGCAAGTTTCAAAACCTAAATTTTGTCCTAAAAAATACCGAGCTGCAATTAAGAAGGCGGATCTGATTTGAGGGCACCATGCGTTGGGTAAAATATGTCTAAAATAACCCAGTTGATGCGATCATGGCTGCTGAGAATTCTAGACACATTTGAAGTACATTAATACAAGAATTATATTTCACTCTGCCCAAAACACTGGCAAACCTACAGCGAGACAGAGAACTGGTATCATGGAAGAATCCGGGAACGTAATTAGTTGAATCTATTAATTTTCTTTTCAATTATATTATCTTAAAATTTTCTCTATGTTTTCATCTTTTTTTTCCCCAGTATGAGAGTCTGTTTTGTGAAAGCCAGATTTGCGTCCAGGGCCTCCTGTCGTTTTCATAATATTGATATCTCGTTTTGAATTATAACAACAACAACAACAACAACAACAACAACAACAATAATAATAACAACAACAATAATAATAATAATAATAATAATATATAATAATAATAATAATAATAATAATATATACATGTTATTATTTTTTATTATTATTAAGAAGATGAACTTTATTCATCAGGAAGTAGACCAACAGGGGCCATTGACTTGAAGTTCAAGCTTCCAAAATATATGGTGTCCATTAGAAAAAAGTAACAGGACGTAAATAATAATAATAATAATAATAATAATAATAATAATAATAATAATAATAATAATAATAATAATATTAATAATAATAATAATAATAATAATAATAGGATAAAAATCAATAGTTGTGTCAACAATGCAATTACATTTCAAAAATTAAACAGAAAGAGAGCTTTCGAAATTTTATAAGATTCTCCCTTTTAATCTACAGTTGTATAACTGGTTTCTTTTCTCCATCTTAGGACTCATGCTACCATGAGCATTTTCCTAATAATAATAATAATAATAATAATAATAATAATAATAATAATAATAATAATAATAATAATAACAATAATAATAATAATAATAATAATAATATGTAAAAAAATTTCATTTTTTACATAATAAAGACATCTATCTCTGTGACTTGCCAATATTACATATAAAACGCCAGCATTGGCATGCTATCTCTTCTCTCCTGTTGCAACAATACTGAAAGTCATAACGAATAATATGCAGACTACGCTACGCTGATTATTAACTTACTATTGTAAGCTTTGTGATGAAAACAATACAGTCTATTAAGCGTTTCCTGTCGAATTTCACTAACGCTGACGGAATATTTTGAATTTATATTTATAAAAATGGCTACACTGGATCGTTAAGTAGGAGAATTTTCAATAAGAGCAATGACAAAATAATAAAATAATCGATGTAATAAATAACATATATTTTGGAAAACAGGACGTTTAGAAATCGGCATTAGCAAGTGCAAAGTAAATCACGCGAATAAAGAGGATATAGATATAAGTACTATATGTTCACAAATATTCGGCAACAAATACCGTTTACTAATAAATTCACTACAGCCAGAGAATAACCTGCAAAGGGAATTATAGTTGATATTGATAAGTGCTTCCATCCGGGTGGCCAAAATTACCGCCAATCGTTGTTTCTGATCCACACCATGGTTAGAATCCTGGCCGGCGCAGAAGCACTTAGCAATTATGATTTCCCATCGGTATAAGCTATTTGTAGCTTTATATTTGTGAATATAAAAAAGACATGCATGTATAAATGACAAAATGTATTATGGTTTGCGCATCACTACAATATAAGGAAATGTCACAGCATGAAGAAAAAATTACTTTTCCATTAATGTATATTATACCCATAATATACATTAATGGGTTATAGGCACCATGAACTCAAAAGGTGGACAAGTAACTCAGCCTTGCGGTCATTTGCGACAAAATGGAGTAAATCGAACTCCCAATAAAAATGGACTTGGTGATTTTGTATTAGAAGTTAACGGGTCAATGATGACAAGAAATACCTACCTTGATAAAAATCACTATATTTTCCTAAAAGTATAATTCACCTGGTTCAAAACGTTCTCTCCAATATTGCTTTAAAAAAAAAAGTCTGGATAAATGTGAACATACTCCATATATAAATTAGTATTCTTTCACCCGGTACATAAATAAACAACTTATCAAAACGAAAACTAACTACTTGACCTTTGGAAGGTAAATTTCCAGTAATGGACATTACCTAGCTTTCTACCACAGGCAAACAGAAGGAAAATGGTAATAAATATGTATGACGACTTTTAATAAAAGAACACGCAGAAACCTTTCAGGACATAAAACTGCAGGCCATAGGATTATTTAGGCTTTGGTCTCATCCAGTGTCAAAAAAATACTTTAGACCATTTCATCATCGGCGGTCATGCTCACCTGCGGCTATATGAAACAGCCAGCGGACACATGGAACTTAATTTTGAATAAAAAAAAAAAAATACAAGATTTTTTCCTCTTAAGGATGAGTAGGATGAATATATAAATTCACATCTGGGTATAAAATATCCAAGGAAAAAGGTAGGTAAGTCTGTTGAAGCGTGAAAAAGGTAGAGAAATTCTTTATCCTTAAAAGGGAAAAGCAGGATCTGGTTGATAAACAAAAAGACAAGGCTTGTATGTCAATTTCACAACGAAGGATATATAAGTTTCCATGTGCTAGGTCCACATGTTGAGCAAATTTAATTGCCAAATAACAGACAGATCTCGATGATATAGCCTTTCAGTGAAATCTGGAGGACATTAGAATTTCAGCCAGCTGCAAAATAATGGACCAACCCAAATAAGTTTGTTTTTGAACTGAAATACTCTGGAAGGAAATAGGCACATGCGAGCACTCGACCAATTGCTGAACGGCCTACAGAATGTTTCTGGCCTTATAATGTAGGTATCTACGCTAACCTGAATACGGTACTGTCAGTAAATTTTGTTAAACATCAGACTATATGTTCCTTACTTGAAAATAATGGAAGCAATAAATAAATATTCGTATTGCGGAGTAATAGCTAAGACAGTATATTTCAGAGTATATAATGAGCACATAGGTAACTGAGTACTCGCCAAATAACGGACGGGGTAAATAACTATATTTTAAATTGAAAACTGAAGGACATGGATACCTAAATACTTTTCAAATAACGGACAAGCCTAAATATCTGCGTCTGTAGTTTAATTAATCTTGAAAATACAGGCACATAAATGCCGGCAGAGCAACAAGAGGGCCAGAACAACACCGACTCCAAGGGAAAATGGAAGGACAAGTAAATACTAGCGCATGGAAATCGACAAATTGGAATAATTTGTCTTCCATGAAAAAAATAGAAAAACATCAGCAATTCTAAGCATATTTAATGAATAGACGCATCTATAGATTGGGAACACTTGGTATAATATAAGACAGATATAAATACTCTTTGGTATTTTGTTCAATATTTGATGAGAATGGACGCATTTCTTTTTAACCAAAAAAATAAATAAAAACAAAATATCAATAAAACTGATTAGGGAATTATTATTATTATTTTTTTTATTTATTTATTTTTTTTGCTTTCCATCGGATAACCGAAAATCACACCAAGTTATGCCTACTTGTTCAATAACAGGAAAACATAAAAAAAAATTCTATCTAGCCATAATTATGTACAGATCATTAACATAATTTGCGAACACTTTGCGTTTTTTGTATTCGAAGGTACCAGACAAGAAAGGGCATTTATAGGATGCAAAGAGGCATTTGGTTACCCATTCCATCAGCCTTTGCACTTGAAAGACATACAAAATGGATGTTTAATTTGTTTTTAAAGTGAAGTAAAGGGTAAAGAAACGTACATACCTAACTTCGGAGCAATATCAGAATTTGCGTTTATATCCCCTGAGAAGCAACAGTGGAAAGTAGGAATTCCCTCCACTGGAAGTTGGCAAATGCGAATTCCCTCTGCTGAAAGCAGGCATGTAAAAATTCCCTCTGCTGGAAGCAAGCAAGTGGGAATTCCCTTTACTGGAAGCAGGCAAGCAAGAATGTCCTCTGCTGAAAACAGACAAGTAGGAGTTCCTCTGCTGGAAACAGATAAGTAAGAATTTCCTCAGCTGGAACTAGGCAGGCAGGAGTGCCCTCTGTGCTAACAGGCAGTAGGAATTCCTTCAACAAGAAAAAGACAAGTAGGAATGCCCTCTTTTGGAAACAGATAAGTATAAATTCCCTCGGCTGGAAACATACAAGTAGGAATAACGCTGCTGGAAGCAGAAACATACATCATATCTCAGCTATAAAGGTAAATCAAATAAAAGAAAGCAAGTTTATCTCTCTACGTAAAACAATGAAGGCATTTATTAATTTTCTGGATTATTTTTGAGAGAATCCTATTCCATAAAAAATGTGAAATGAAGAAAAGTGAGTTGATTGTTAAGTTAACATTATAATTTTTACCAAACGAGATTACGTAAACACACGAAACAAATGCAAAAACAAGACATTTTACTTTTTTTTTTTAAAGTAAAGTTTGAAACAAAATAGCACACCTGTTTCTTGGTACAAAGAAAAAAATTTCTACTGCAATCAAATTCAGTATGGTGCAATTTTGCAATGGTATTCGTGATAATAGACGCAACCTGAATTATACAGAAAAATAAATAAAAAACATTGTTTTTACAATACAGATAAGCGTAGTTCACATAAAAATATGCCAACAGTAAAGGTATAGGTTAAGTAAAATATGAAGAGGCAAAATAATAAAAAAGACAGGTAAAGGGACAACAAACGTGGATAAAATGACAACAGGAAAAGATTAAATAAAACAAATTTGTAGGCATACGAATATTAAAAGATGACAAAACAACATAATCTAGTAAGCAAACAAAACTTTATATGTAAAACAACAAACGTGTAAAAGCAAAAAACACTGAGCAAACGTGAAACAACAAAATGTAAAGGTAAAATATAAAGAAACTGTACAAGGAAAAAAAAAATACTTCCAGTAAAATAACCAAAAGGTACACAGGTACACACGCCACCTGCTGAATTAATAGAGTACCGCCAGTAAATTTGGCATTGGCGCAAATAATAACGGGACATAAGTAAATCCGTGAATTAGGAATGCCGCCACCCGGGTATATTCGGTTCCCACTGGAATATTGAGGGAACATGGGTACATCTGTTCGGTTCTGAAATAAAGATTGAACTGGCGAATGTGCCTCTTGGTCAAGTGACGAAGAAGGAATGATGGTTCGATTTTCTTTTATATATCTCGAGTTGAAAGGTTTATATATATACTAATATATAATAAACGCGCACTACCTTAAGGACTTGTAGCTATGGATATATAAGACAGTCCATAAATATAAGCGTCAACCACATAGTAATTAATGGGCATTTCTTACGATTAAGGTGACCATATTCTGTACCACAGGAAAGCAATAACTCTAAAGTATATATACACAAATATGCTTACAAACTTTCATATATGAATATCTTTTACTGTAATCTAACAGTAAACAATGAAGATAAAAAGCCACGTAGAAACACTATATACACTTTGCAATAATATAGTTCATACACACTCACACACACACACACACACACACACACACACACACACACACACACACACATATATATATATATATATATATATATATATATATATATAAATGAATACATTTTAGTAATCAATAATTAAATAAAAATGTGAATAAATTGACACTAATTCACATATTGAAAAACAAGTTATACATTCCAAAAATGGTTTGGACATATTGAAAAATATTATACATTCCAAAAATATATATATATATATATATATATAGTATATATATATATATATATATATATATATATATATATATATATATATATATATATATATATATATATATATATATATATATATATATATATACACACACACATATATATATATATATATATACACATATATATATATATATATATATATATATTTATATATATATATATATATATATATATATATATATATATATATATATATATATATATATACATACATACATACATACATACATATATATATATATATATATATATATGTGTGTGTGTGTGTGTGTGTGTGTGTTTGTGTATATGCGTAGGTTACTTATAAGAGGTCCGGTTGCTAAGAAAAACTTGAAGTCGGTAGGAATACAAAACTGTAAAGATCTACGTTTAGATGGTAACTAAGGTGATGCAGTGATCAGAGGATCGGACTAAATTTCATACACTGTTCTTATTTTCGCCACAAATAATTTAATCCATACCATTTTTGGAATGTATACCTTTTTTCTCAATATGTCGAAAATGTCAACTTGTTGGCATTTTTCTTTAATTACTGAAGATTACATAAATTATATTCATTTTACAGACCATCATGATTTAAATGGATCTATAATTTGGTTAATCCAAATTCTGATGGATTACTAAAAAAAACTGCTAAAAACACAACATATGAATAATTAAATATAGATAAATACATGATAAACTATACAGTTTCGCTTTTGATAACGCTGGCCCTGGGTCGGTCCAGGACGAATAATGTGTATAAAACGAATTAATAGAACAAGCTTTTAAAAATCGCTCTCTGACTAATACATTATTACTCGTATTTCATCCGTATGTACTCTGCGGCCGCAAATTTACACTCATCCTAACTAATGTTCAAGATTTAAACATTAACAAGTATAAAAAAAATTTAAAAAACAAGAAGGAAGGGAAAAGGAAGAATAACATATTAAAAAAAAAACAAAACAGTATCAGTATTGCTAAACATTAAATTTTATGACTAAACTATTCCCGTCTATCAGTATCAGTATTACTGCATATATATATATATATATATATATATATATATATATATATATATATATATATATATATATATATATATATATCCATTTTAGTGTGGTTTTCTTGACAATTTTAACTTTAGTATAGTTTTTCGTTACATTCATTATCATAAAACCCTGTTTATTTTCAGGCCCAAAATCTTATCAGCGGTTACCCAATTTTCACTGAAAAACAATCTGTCCTACTTGTGACTGTTTTATTTAGGAAAATACACAAAAGTGTATTCAATGATCAGGGCGTCTCTTGTCGTAATCAAAACGAATTTATTATCGACTCTGAAATCAGTCCAGAGCATTTATTATACATTTGAGGGCATTGCAAGAGATTCATTCATCCAATAAGTTGGGAAAGAAAGCGAGCCTGGAGTATAAAATCCCGGCAGTTAAGTAAAATAATTTTCTTTATATGGAGATCATAAGCACTTCAAATTATAGGTCCTCTGGATTTTGGAAAATACAGTCTTTATCTAAGAATATTAATTGGGTGAGAAAATGCAGCGATGCTTTGGTATTTCGAAAAAAATATCTTTTCTTCTAAATATACTAAAAGACAAAATCAAAGGTACAAAATTTTAACATATTACTAGTTGTGTAAATCATAATAAAGTTATCTGGACCAACAGAGTTAGACTACTCAGATTTGTCAGATGAATTTCTTTTGTAAAATATATATTTAATAATTTAAAATGCGGCATTCTTAAGACGACAGATCATCAGATGATCCATTCCATTTTTCATTAATCACACGCAACAGGTGAAAAAAATTTCTTAGGATTACATATATTCAGAATAAAGACATAAAAAAACTGACTTATAATGATTCAGAAATATGAAGCAACGAGGCATTTTTGTTGAAATGGAAAGAAAACAACAAAAAATCATCATTGCGCAGTTTAAAAAAAATTGATAAAAATTTTAACATAACAAGACACTGCGCAGAATCAATTTAACATGGCAGCAATAATTCACAACGATGGACTATAAAGTAGGCAAATTTGTTTCTGAACAAAATTACAAAATGGCGTGAGTTATCCTAATATATAAAACTGCTCTAGAAACACTAATCTTTAAAAAATCTCTGATTCCAACTAACATATTTTGTGGAAAATTTATTCTCTGTCAGTAATATAGTCTTTATCTAAGAATATTAATTGGGTGAGACAACGCAGTGATGCTCTGAAAGATTGCATTATCAAAACATATCATTCTTTACAGATTTTCTCTCGCCGGTCGCTGTTGCCAACATAGCATTCTGCAGTTACAGTTCCGTTACATGTAGCTTTTCTTCAGTTATCGTGATAACGAAGCCTATAAAGCAAGATGACAATATATATTGCATTTAGAATTGTTATTATTAACATGGGGCGGAACAGCTATGTCGCTGCAAAGATGCGATGAATCACTGACCGCCGAGAATTGCAGGTGAATGGTAATAATGCACAAAATTAACAAAAATATAAAAAACTGCATGAATATAAACTAAAACAAAATGGAATCGTTTGCTGAATGAGTGGGTTACGGAAATATTATATATAATGCACTAATTATTTAATTTTTTAAAAATATCTAACCATAATGGACATCACAAGAGCTTGTATTTTGAAGAACATTTAATGGTGGGCTGTTTCTGTCGAAATTATTATCAAAGCTGGGTAAGCCCGAACTTTAAAATACGTTTTCTGCGTTTCGTAAGTCATTTTCAAAACATATCAAGCATTACGTTAGTAAAAAATGTCTGTCATATAAATTTCCCATATACAATATATAAAATTAATGAAATCAAACATTTAAGTAAACTGATATAAAAAAAGATAAAAATTAACTTGAGAAATGTTGAATGGACAATGAAGGGTTGTTTTTGAAGAACCTACTTCCAAAAAAGAGGAAGCATCAAATTTATTCATTTATTTATACTTAAAAAACAAACACTTCAAGCATCGTCATTGACTTTCAATGTGTACAAAATATAATTTTTTTTTTAACTTCCAATTTGTTAAGAAGAATAACTGACGGTTATGAAACGTTTGTTAATACGCTAGAGAATAGAATTTCGTCCCCAAGAATATCAAGTTGCAGCATAGATTAAAAACGAAATGACTCATGTATAAATCCCCAACAAATTATGAAGTTAACTGATTCTTGATTTAATCTCAGAGTAACATCAGTTCTAAATTTCTAACTTCACTTTGCTGATACATCGAGTATGAAATTGAAACCATTTGTAAAATAATTTTACAGAATTCAAACAACCACATCACTAATGAATTAAAATGAATTTGTAATTACAAACTCAAGACGAAACAAGGAAGACATGAACTAAATCTTTAATTATGATTTCAAGACGCACCAACGAAGAAGTAGACTGAATTTGTCATTACAGCCTGCAGACGATATCGAGGAATAAACATAATTTTGCATCAAAATCCCTTAACATATTATTGATAAGCTGATAGGAATTTTGTGACAGCAAGTCTGAAGCCAATGCTAAACCATAATTTCTTGCCGATGTTCTGCATTATTGCAGATAGCAACTCGCGCCTGCTTTTCAGAAGTTCGGCTCAAAAGGTAAAGTTCACGATTGCTACAACAGTAAGGTCGAGAATTCTTAGATTAAATCAGAAGATTTAAGAAAAAATATATATAGAAATAACCAATAAAATATGTGGCAGTAGGAGTGCGCAATTTACGACTTTCTTGCGGGGGGACGGGGTGTGTGTGGGCAAGACCAACCTATCACATTTAAAACATCATTTCTGGTAAACAATACCAAAGATTAAAAAAATCTGAGGATTTATGAAAATAGAAAAATTCATCAGCGTAACTTGACGCAAAGGGGAGGTAGGGGGGAGCGGGAAGTGGGGAAGGGGTGACTCCAGGAGGTAGGCGTTTTTATTATTGTTACTTTTATAAGTTTAAGATATCTATATATATAAACTAGCGCTCTAAAAGCTTCAGGGGTGCTTGAAGTTCACGATATCTGGTTGAGACCTGATGAGCTTAGTTTTCTAGTACTGCTATCTGAATTATTTATGATATGAAATTGCACTGCATTCCTATGGTCTTATAATATCAATCAAAAGCCCTTATATAAATGCAAATGGTAGAATAACATGGCTGAATGCACTGTTCATCGATTACGTGCTGATTATAGATACCTGTCAATAAAAGTCCAAAATTACAAGGAACTAAAGTGCTAACATATACACGAGATAAGAATTTATAACTTAATGAACTAAACTGTGTAATTCATATCTATTCCACTGTTCTGATACTGACCATCGACTGATATTTAATTAATGCATTTC
>NC_089793.1:38991951-38999451 GCF_040412425.1 Macrobrachium rosenbergii | reverse complement strand
AGAAAGCCTCAAGCAGACTTGAAAGAAATGGCAAATGATGTTCTTAACATGTTCTTCCAGACTGGTGGAACAATATTTCCTAGAAACCGAAACTGATGTCTTTAGTAATTCCCTAATACATTTAACTAAACTTACTAGCATGGAAACAACCTTTAATTATTTAAAACGTAAAAGAATTCCTCTGGACTGGCAACTGATAACAATTATCTCAAAGCTTTGAAACAACTTCTATAACAAAAAAACACAAAAATAACAACAAATCACAACACCAAATCCAAAGTCGATTGTGTTCCACAACAATTCACTGATAACCTTCAAACAGGAAGTCCTATGACGATAACCCATAAAATTTCTCAAATTGTAAAATAATAACTGTTGAAATTTCATTCACCCGGAACTCTAAGAGCTGGCCTAACTATCAACTGCAGTTTCTTGCACAGCCTTTGGAAATTTTTGAACAGTTTTGAGTTATTACTCAAATAACTAATAGCAATAATCAAGCAGTCCACATCAATTTGAAATTGAAATTTACTCCTTCGATCTATACCCGCAAATATATCTTTCGGAGTCTTAGTGACATCTTTGGAATGAGAAAAAGTTCTTTTTAGAAGTTCTCAGCTGACTGTAAATACTAAATACAATAATCCTTATTAAACAAAAAGTAACATATGAATTTATACAAAACTGTCATACCTAATGAACTCCAACAATTCAACAGGCAAAAGAAACTTTCCTCAAAACAAATACTTGAACGTATCAGTTGTTCTGCTATACAAAAACTTACAATTGATTTATAATGAGAAAAGTTACAGTAAAATATATCATCGCATATTCTTGATCCAAAAGTAATCATTTTCATGTTATGATTTTCATGTCTTGTGTACATGTGGTGTCTTTCAACTATTTCAGAGGATATGACATTATATGAAGGTAAAGTAAAGTATGCGACATATGTATGTATATATATATATATATATATATATATATATATATATATATATATATATATATATATATATATAAATATATATATATATATATTTATATTTATACATATGTATATATATATATATATATGTATATATGTATGTATATATAATAATGTATGTATATATATATATATATATATATATATATATATATATATATATATATATATATATATATATATATATATATATATATATATATATATATATATACATATATTTATATCTATCTCGCATATGTAAATATATATACTCATATATATATATATATATATATAAATCAAATAATATATATAAATATACAATGATTATATATATATGTACATATTACATACTATACATACATATTACATACATACATACATACATACATACATAAAACATACATATCCATATACATTCTATCTATCTCGTCCACATGTAACAAAACCTTCACTCATCATATCCATACAGGATGGGGGATGTTGCTGTAAAATCAAAATCAAGTCGCTGAAAAAAAAAAGGAACAATGATTAATCTAATTAGTATTCCAGATCTAATTGAAGCAGGTAGACTTCGGGATTAGAGCTCCGCCTTATCGGTGTCGGAGGGCAGATTCCCCGCTCCGAAAAAACAGAAAAAAGCGCTGCCACACTTTCTATGGATCATGACTATAATTATTTCTGAAAATTCCTACTTACTTACTAATCGAGGCAGCCTGGGGATGTTGCTGTGCATTGTAAGGATGCGCGCGCGTGTACAGACACACGTACGAACACACTATATAATGTATATACTATCTATCTATTTATCTTAGTATACATTATATATATATACATATATATATATATATATATATACCATATATATATCTATATACATATACATACATATATCTATATGCATATACATACACATATCAATGTAAATATACATAAAAATATTTACATATATAAATATATATATCTATATACATATACATACATATAATGTATATATATACATAAATATATAAATACATATACATATATTACATATATACATAAAATTATGTATATTCTATGTATATATAAATATATACATACACGAACATGAATAACAATACTGAATCTGTTTATTACAACCTTACAATGAAAATCTCGTCCTAAAAACCAGCGATATATAAGAAAGGATAAAACGGAAACTGAGACGCTAGAAAAATCACATCTTTGGCATGATGACGTCTAATTAAAGATCAAACAAGTCTCACAGACGATCACGTTATTAGGCAATGATCTTACAAATCATCACATTTTTCATTACTTCAAAAAACATTTTAAGATATGCCTTTGCCATGGACGTTTCTAAATTTCATAGCTTTTAAAAGTTCATCTGGAAGCCTAGATCTCAAAAAACTAAAAATCCTTACTTTCATAGGTAAGATAAGGTAATGACGGCATTCTGCAAAAAAATAAACAAGTAAAAATTAAGCCAAAGTTTCCTCAGCGCAATCGAGTTTTCTGTACAGCGTATAATCAAGCCCAACGAAAATACATCTCTTTCGGTGGTCTCGATATAATCCTGTATGAGCCGCGGCCCATGAAATTCACAGCCGGACGTGGTGGCCTGTGTTGTTGCGTTGCCAGAAGCACGATCATGGCTAACTTTAACCTTAAATAAAATAAAAACTACTGAGGCTAGAAGACTGCAATTTGGTATGTTTGATGAATGGAGGGTGGATAATCAACATACCAATAGTAGTTTTTAAGATCTGAGGGCGGACAGAAAAAGTGCGGACAGTAAAAAGTGCGGACGGACAAACAAAGCCGGCATAATAGTTTTCTTTTACAAAAATCTAAAAATTACCAATAAATTTTATTTCGCATCGATGATATTGGCACTCGCGACTCCAGTTTACTAAATGTAACCAATTACTTTGTAAGGCAGATTTTAAGAGAATAATTTGTTCTAATTGTCGTCTTCCTTACATACAAGGAAGATCCAGATGGGCTTCCTAAAACTGACAAGATAACGCTTGAACAACATTCGAAGGAGTTTATTATTTGCAGAAAAATATCGTTTTGTTAGAATTCGCCTCTTGCCATTCCGAAATTTATGGCAGGCCACTTTGATTTCTGCTTTGAAATACTGTCACCAACGATTTAGATAACTCAGTGGTAAATACATTATTTACATTTAGATAATGAGAGATATAAAGGATTAACAATACGTGTATATGCCAAACATTTGAAAGATAATATTCTGTCACTGATTAATGTTGAGAAGGGAAACGGAAGAATAAACTATTATATACATATAAATGTATATATATATATATATATATATATATATATATATATATATATATATATATATATATATATATATATATATATATACATATATACACATACACATACACACACACACATACATTATATATATATATATATATATATATATATATATATATATGCTATATAAGTCACTAAATAGCGTGACAATATATTCAGCCAAGCCACAGAAACAATAAAAGGAGTACCAAGCGCTTTCGTGTTATTTCAACACATTTTCGAGTTACAATGCGGTGAAATGACACGATATATATTATATATATATATATGTACATATATATATATACTATATAATAATATATATATATATATATATATATATATTATATGTATATTGTATATGTGGCATTATATATATAACTTGGCTAAATATATATATATATATATATATATATATATATATATATATATATATATATATATATATATATATATATTATATATATATATATATATCTATATATGAAATGATTCCTCCTATAATTTTTAAAAAACTGATATAGATATATATATATATATATATGTATAATATACATATATAACAAATCTTGCATATAATTTTTTTATAAGCCTTTAATTTCCTAGATTTAGCTCTTCTCCAACATTTAGCGCTTTAAGGATTCACTGACTACTTATGAAAATTTACTTTCGTTACCAATGCATAGATCACAGATGCTCTCCTTGTAAGGAAGATTTATTGATTTTGTTCAGGATGGTAACCAGAACTCTGACCCATAGATACTCAAGGTAATCTGGTTAGAATTTTTATAACTTTCACTTTATCCACCTAATGCCCTTGTAAAGAATCACAAGTACTGAATGGAATTTTAAATTCAAATTTAAATTTTAAAGATAAACCCATGTGTCGATTTTATTGGTCTGGTTAAGTACCCAATAATAATAATAATAATAATAATAATAATAATAATAATAATAATAATAATAATAATAATAATAATAATAATAACTGAATTTTATCTTTATAGACTAGGCCTGATTCTTATATATTCTGTCGACGTCTACATATAGGTATACATACACACATGCAAGCATACATAAACACATTTTATATATAAGTATATAAATATGTGTTTGTGCGAATGAAGTCTAGATAAAAAAAAAATGTAAATATTATTATTAATGGCATCAATAGTTTAACCAAACATGGTGTTTCCGTTAAAACAAAATCTAAATATTTGCCAGATAACTGCAGTTCTAAAAAAATACGATAATAAGATACACTGAAAATCATTTAAGATTCTTACAAAGTTTCACAAACTGATCTGGTGTCAAAACTTGACATTCGCTGTTGGTTTGGACATCCACATCAAATATGTTTAGTGTTAGTGTTGCACTGAATTCTCTGCAGGCAGGGATTGGATCATGTGGGCTATTCATCAAATATCTACGTAGCAAAGGTCTGGTTATCCTCACTGGTTCTAGCACCAAATAGATAGAGAGAGAGAGAGAGATGCTCTTACAACGAATATTTTGAGAGAGAGAGAGAGAGAGAGAGAGAGAGAGAGAGAGAGATAAAATTCTATGTACATGAAGTGCTCTTACTAACGAATATTTTGACAATTATTATTATTATTATTATTATTATTATTATTATTATTATTATTATTATTATTATTATTATTATTATTCAGAAGATGAACCCTATTCATATGGAACAAGCCCACAAGGGCCATTGACTTGAAACTCAACCTTCTAAAGAATATGGTATTCATTGGTAAGTAGTAACACTAGACCACTTTGGTATTCTGGTCAGGGATGCAGGAGATTAAGAATTTACAAGAAAAATAATTCCAAATAATTTTGGTCTTAAGTATGTTTAGTAATAAAGATTCACCATATACAACACGAAAAGAAATCAGCAACTCCCTAAAAAAAATAGGGCTAATAACTTTACATCAAAAATTTAAAAAAATCATAATATCACGTTAGTGAATAAAGATGACAGCAGAGGCAAAATTACGGTAATTCAATGGAATAAGAAACAAGGATTATAAAAGGGCAAATGATGCTATAACTCAACGAATTATGAACATGGTGTCATATACAGTACATCAAACTTATCACCCATAAACAGGAGTTGAGTAAAATAATCTTTTTGGTTAAGAGTGTAGAAAGACCTACATTGACCTAAAATGGAAAACTTCAGCATCTGCAAAATTTTCGAAATTGAGATATGCCACCTATTGGGCTCGTGAAACACAAGTTACTGCAGTTTCATAAAGATTCTTCAATGCTTTCCACGAGTATGTAAGGGGTCCCATTTGCAGTATCTGCAAAATAAGTAGTAAGGCAAGGGAGTACAGTATCTACCATTTTTCTCAATTTTATATTTTTGCAGATACTGCAGTCTTCCATTTTAGGGCAGTGCAATGAACATGAAACCCACGAAAAACTTCAAGAGCAATGCGACAAATTTTAGTATAAAATGAATTTCCACTCCACTTCCCCAGTGAGGAAAATTGATGAAGATGCGAGTATATGTATATATTTTTGTGTGTGAATGTAAAAGAAGATATTTTTTATCTATATTTTCAGTAGATTCTTATTCAGTTTTGTAGAACTAAAAGGCAAAGCGGATGAATAATTTTAACATATATATATATATATATACATACAGTATATACATACATATATATATATATATATATATTTATATATATATATAAATATAATATATATATATATATATATATATATATATATATATATATATATATATATATATATATATATATATAATGCATACATTATATTTATATATATATTATATATTTATATGTATAACATCTACATATATATATATATATATATATATATATATATATATATATATAATACATATAATATATATATATATATATATATATATATATATATATATATATATATATATATATATATATATATATGTATATACTTATGTGTACAGACAAGTTCACATCCCAATCAAGATACGGAAAATATTACTTTTGAATACCTTCCCTATCTTTGTGATTTATTTATATGTTTGGTTATAGTTTTATTACTCATTGGCATAACACACACAAAATATGTATTTATATATATACATATATATATATATATATATATATATACAGTATGTGTGTATGTATACAATATATATACATATGTATATTATATTATATATATATATATATATATATCAACAATAACATATATATATATATATATATTATAAACATTTTGGAAAATAATAGAAAAACAATAAATTCATGTTTTAGAAGCTCACATGAGGAAAGATATGTAAATATATATATATTATATATAACTATATATATATATATATATATATATATATATATATATATAAATATATATATATATATATATATATATATATATATATATATATATATATATATATATATATTTATATATACATATATGTATATACATATTTATTTATACATATAATATATACTTATTATATAAATATATATATATATCTATATATTTATATATATATATATATATATATATATATCATTGGCATAATAACCCAAAATAAGTTAATTACACAGATTAGGAAGACAACTAAATCATATGTAATACTTTACATTTCTTGATTGATAACGTGACCTTGTCTATGGCAGAAAGTGGTCACCTGAACCACATAAATAACTTATTAATATGCGTCATCACGCTCACGAATCTTTTACCTATACATGTGACATAAAATGTTTATTGTACCAAATTCACTTTTATTAATAAATATTGTAGGCACATATAAGAAAGATATATTTTTAGAATTTCCTTATATCAATGATGTTCACTAAATCAAAGTTATGCATAAGTGTTGCTTATATGTACGTTTGTTTATTTTTTTATCTTTATATATATATGTTTATATTCTATATATTTTTATATCTAAAATTTAAATGAATTAAATATACAGGCATATATATCTGCATGTAAATATAATTCATATATACATTTACACATATACATACATATATACATATATATATATATATATATATATATATATATATATATATATATATATATATATATATATATATATAATATATATAAATAAGATAATGTCTAAAAAATTAGTATTGGGAAGAAAACGTATACATCAATATTTATAAGCCAATGCATTTCTTGAAATGCATCATGTTAAATTTTTTTTAAACTTCAAAATGGTTTACCTG
>NC_089793.1:38959451-38976951 GCF_040412425.1 Macrobrachium rosenbergii | reverse complement strand
GCTAGGGAAGTGAATGAGCCAACACGTTTTGCCCAGCCAAACCTACATATTATTCCCAGGTTCAACATACTTGTTAATAACAGTTTTTAAGAGTTTCAGGGTGTGGGATTAATCGTTCGTGAGTTTTCCAGTAAGAAAAATAAAGCAAAGAATTCTGTTAATATTAGAATTTGTCTTGAAATATTTGTCAGTATTTATGAGAGAGAGAGAGAGAGAGAGAGAGAGAGAGAGAGAGAGAGAGAGAGAGAGAGAGAGAGAGAGATCCGCGATGCAGAGGATTTGTTCACAAATATTTGCTGGCATTTATGACAAAGAGAGAGAGAGAGAGAGAGAGAGAGAGAGAGAGAGAGAGAGAGAGAGAGAGAGAGAGAGAGAGAGAGAGAGCGGTCATTCCAACTCAAAATGGATTTATTTTCATAGAAGGACCTTGTAACATATACGGTTGCATTTCATAGGCATACC
Organism: Macrobrachium rosenbergii; assembly: GCF_040412425.1. NCBI lineage: Eukaryota > Metazoa > Arthropoda > Malacostraca > Decapoda > Palaemonidae > Macrobrachium > Macrobrachium rosenbergii. The sequence continues at coordinate 38,976,489 of NC_089793.1, read as the reverse complement.
AATAATTTTCCTATGGAACTGGACCGATTGCGGATTTTAGAAACAACTGTAAAAACGCTGGTTAATCGTAAGTCATACCAGGAAAATCCAGGGTCTACAGTAAGAAAACAGCAGTTTATCCATAAAGACAGGGCATCTTGGAGGAAAAATAGGCAATGAATCCGTAAAGATAGTGTATTATCCTTAAGAAAAACAGGTAATTAATCCATAAAGACAGGGACTCCTAGAGTAAAAAAAATACAACTAATAAGACAGGACCTCCTGGAGGAAAAATAAGCAATGAATCCATAAAGGTAGTATATATTATCCTTGAGGAAAACAGGTAATTAATCCATAAAGACAGGGGCTCCAAGGGTAAAAAATACAACTAATAAGACAGGGCCTCCTGGAGGAAAAATAAGCAATGAATCCATAAAGGTAGTGTATTATCCCTGAGGAAAACAGGTGATTAATCCACATAAGGGGCCTTTGTAAGTAAAAAAATACATAATAAGACAGGGCTTCTGAGTGAAAAAATAAGCAATGAATCCATAAAGGTAGTGTATTATCCTTGAGGAAAACGGGTAATTAATCCATAAAGACAGGGAATCCTAGGGTAAAAAATACAACTAAGACAGGGCCTCCTGGAGAAAAAATAGCAATTAATCCATAAAGATAATGTCTCCTTGAGGAAAACAAGTAATTAACCCATAGAGACAGGGACTCCTAGAGTAAAAAATACAACTAATAGACAGGGCCTCCTGGAGGAAAAGCAAGCAATTAATCCATTAAGTAGTGTCTCCTTGGGGGGAAACAGACAAATAATCGATAAAGAGAGGTCTTCCTAGAGGAAAACATGCAACTATTCCATAAGACATGGCCTCCTGGAAGAAAAACAGGCAACTAATCCCTATAGGTAGTGTCTCCTTGGGGTAAAACAGGCAATAAATCCATCAAGACTGGGCCTCCAGGAGGAAAACCATGCAACGAAGCCACAAAGACTGGGCCTCCTGCAGGAAAACCATGCAATGAAGCCATAAAGACAGGGTTCCTAGAAGAAAAAAAGGCAAGTAATCTATATAGACAGGGCCTCCTGGAGGAAAGGGCAGGAAACTCATTTTTATAGAAAGGGCACTGGAAAACAAACAGATAAAAATCCAAGAAAACAGGAACCTAATCCCTAAAGACTGGACCTCCTGCAGAAAAAACCTGCAAGTAATCCATAAAGCCATGGCCTCCTAGCAGAAAATCGACATCTGATCTGCACCCGACTTGGAACGTTCTAGGGTTTCTAAACTTGGGTAATTTGTTTCAAGAACCTATAAAATATAAATAAATAATAACAGTTCCAGAGCCTTCCTGCCAAAAATTCCAAAAGGCATGAAGATCTCACCTAACTAAAGCCTTCAGGATAAGTATTAACTTTATAATTCTATCCTCAAAATACAAGAAAGGAAGGAACCCATACACAAAGCTCCAACTCACTTAAGGCTAAGATCGGTAAAGGAGAAGAAAGGGATGTCATTGATAACGACATAAATTAGCTACAGCCTTCTGGATATTTTTAAACCTCAGTTGTACCTAAACAAAACATATAAAAGAATGAAAAATAAACGTTCGAGGATCCTTTGGAGGCAAAGGAAGGCAATCATTTTGTAAAAAACGTTTGAATTATCTAAAGCGTTCCTGATGTCCTTACACCTTATTTTTTCCTAGCAAATATGTTATAAATAAACGAAGACTAACATATCTAGTCTTCCATATGTATTGATACTCATTATTATTTCAAGCAAATATCAGTGGAAGTTCAAGAAGTTCAGGAGGAAACCAAACTTCTAATTCACAAAAGCATAACCTTTCAGACATCTTGACACCTCATATTTTGTTTGTTTCCAAAAATATACAAAATGTAAAACAATAAGAGTTCCAGGAGGTTCTAAAAGAATTACAGGCAATTGTCTAGCGCGTTCCTGATACCTATAAACCGATTTCTGTTTTAAGATAATATAGAATATCAAAATTAGTTCCAAGGTATTCTCCACTTTCAAGATGATAGCCTGCCATTTTAAAGAGACCTGAATAAACTTGATGGCGTTTCCTAATATCATTTAACTCCTATAGACTTAAGTAATCATTAAACACCGGACCTAACTTGTCTGATATTTCCCATATTTGCTACAGCATAACAGTTTTGTTAACAGGAGAAATATTTGCGTATTAATAACAAACGCAACTCGCACATGACATTATCAAAAATATGGCACTACAGACCTCCAGTGCGTCATGAATGTTTACAAGGTCTGGCCCCTACACTGAGTTTTTAATGCATCAATATATATATAATAATAATAATAATAATAATAATAATAATAATAATAATAATAATAAAACTACAATTATATAGTAAATATATTACTATATAAAATAAACAATATAATTGTGGATTTTTATAACACAGTTGTTTTCACGAGTTGGATTTCTTAGCAATAATAATAATAATAATAATAATATTAATAATAATAATAATAATAATGTGACTCAACATTCTAAATAAATGCCAAGAAGCAATGGCTTATTCAGTGATCTATATATAACATGAGTCTAAAATCTGCTCAAAAGAAAAAACTAGTAAAAAATTACAAAAACCATCAGAATAAATTCTACAACTAAGAAAAAAATTGAGAGAATAATTAAAAGAACGATTTAAATTTTGTTTTATTTGTCCAGTATAAGATTTCCCATCAATGACAGCATATTCAAGTGATTTCATTATAAACTCTTGCAAATACTGAAAATTGCTTATATTGAAAATTTTGTATATGCCGTCATGTACTTGCTTATTCAAAATCCATGATTCCTTACAAAAAAAAATGAATTGTAGGATAAAGAATTTTACAATGTTCTAAATATGTATATGAAATAAGAAAATAATGATAATTAGAGAGAAACGAAAATAACCTGAAACACCTAACTTTGAAATATCTTCAGAAAATAATATTACATCTATAACTTTTAACTTCCCTCTACAAAAAGTTGAACGTTCAATTTGAAACCGAGCTTATATAGTCCTTTATGAAAAAAGCAAAACGTAATTAAAAACGAAAAGCTTCATAGGAATGCTTGCTGCTTATTTGTCAAGTTTCAGATATTCCGTCATGGAACAATATGTTTGGCAGTGGGTTATTTGCACATCTTAATGATAGAATTATTGTTGTATTTAAACAAAATGGAGGGTACCTTGTGATTGTGAGGATTCTAATGCTAGATTTATGGTAATGGATAGAATATTTTTTCACTATCACTACCATACCTAATGATATTCAATTGAACTTCCCAACGAGATATAAAATGGCCGTCACAAAAATTCCTGATTTCTGTCCCAAGAAACGATCTTTCGTCCTCGTCAAAATGACAAACGTAAACAATACAGGGATAAAAATATTTTTTTTTAATAAAAATGACCGATAAAAATAACTAGAGGTATTACGAAATATTAGATTTCCATGACAACATACATTTTCTTTAAAAAAATTATTCATGCATTTTCCTATATTATACTCTGGAATTAGGGGATAAACCATTATTCTCTTTGAACAAACTGGATTAAAACAGCTAAAACTCTCATGGGCAGTAACTGCATACGCTCATGATTTTACCTGGAAAAAAATTAACTGAAGCAAATAACTTGTACTAGAAAGCAAATCAACTCAGAAAAACAATAACTTTCCCAAGAATGAAAGGAGCATTTCAGAATTCAAAGGGCTGAAACATAATTTTCCTTAAACCTAAAAGAAAGGAAAACACACCTGTACTAATTTAAATATTTATTATTATTATTATTATTATTATTATTATTATTATTATTATTATTATTATTATTATTATTATTATTATTATTATTATTATTTCAGTAGATGAAACCTATTCACATGGAACAAACACACAGGACCATTGACTTGAAATTCAAGATTCCAAAGAATGCTGGTTTCAATCTCCCACTGCAGACCCCACGCTGCAGCAGTAACTGATCATGATACAGAGCCAGTGATTTTTCATCGCCCTGGGGGAGACGCGAACCCACGGCATATGAGTGGCATGCCACGACATTAACCACTATACCAGGGGACCTCTTATGAAGCCCAACGTATGTGCTCAATTTCAATTTTTATCGAACGCACCAAGGAAAAAAGGGAGACTGTTTCATCAGTAACCAATAGAAAAACAAATGTAGTTCACTCCATTGATTGTATGGTAACTTGACAACATGAGATTACCCTCAGTTCCTAATTTCTTCCGAAATCAACTTATGAAAGGTGCCTACCTATGCATAAAATACAGCTGAAGAAAAAAACCACAAAATCACGTCTATTAGAAAACCCAGACGTGAAAAATTTTCAGTGTTGATAATGATAATTTGCACTGAATGAATAAAAAATTATTATAATTAATTTCCAGCACAAGAGAATACACTAATATGATAAACTGGAATTACCGTTCTCTCTATTTACGTAGCGTTGCATATTCTACTGCGGTAATGTCAAGGCGGTTTGCAACACTACATTCCTGTTACAAGCATAAAGGAAATCTGATTTATTCTCAAACTGCAATATTTTCTATGCCGAGGAAAAGGCATACCAATCCATCGAAATACAGCTTAACCCTCATCCTTAAAAGATTTCAATAGAGATAAACAAGGCATTTACCTTTCAAAATAACACCAGTGTATAAGCGACCACAATCCAGTTTTCTGTACAGCGTATACTCAAGGCCACCGAAAATAGATCTATCTTTCGGTGGTCTCGGTTCAGTGCTGTATGAGCCGATGCCCATGAAACTTTAACCACGGCCCGGTGAGTGCCTGTCACTATGGTTGCCAGACTTGTACGATGATGCTTCTTTGCTCAATAAATAAAAACTACGAGGCTAGAAGGGCTGCAATTTGGTATGTTTGATGATCGGAGGTGGATGATAACATACCAATTTGCAGCCTCTAACCTCAATCGCTGAGATTTGATAAAAATTGGCATGTACGACATGATATTTATTTAACCTTACGAATAAGAAAGTAGATGGTTTTGTGGATGTTCGAATATACCTGTATTACATGATAAAATTTTACTATTACCATTATTCGGAATCCTCTGACAGGCCAAGTGATATATTTGGTGACTTTTTTGTTAATGATGTAGCCACGAAAAGAAAAAATTAACACATCAGGAGTATAGAGATGAACGTAGAATAATATTAATATTTTTGTAATATATTATTTAAAAAGTGAAAAAAACAAAAAAAAATTATGTATATATTTTATATAACACACTACACACACACACACACACATATATATATATATATATATATATATATATATATATATATATATATATATATATATATATATATACATAAATATACACGCACACATATATACATATATATATATATATATATATATAATATATATATATTGTATATATGTATATATATACACATATATATATACATATACACAACCACACACATATATATACATATATAATATACATGAAGAACTTTCTATTGTTACCTAGCATAGAAAAAATTATCTTAGGTTCAATATTCAAGTTCTTGTCGACAGCCATTAAAAAGGAACTTCTTAAAGTATTTAATAGAGTTTCTTAAGTAGTCATTAATCAAAATTGATTCATTTATTTAAAATGCACTTTTAGGCAGAAATTAATGGCTCCGCCATAAAAGTAATCAAAACCACTCTGTCATTAAGTCGTCTAAAATTTCTAGATTTTAGGGCGCAACTAATGTCCTATACAGGATTTAAAGTGCTAATGATATTCGTAACGTGCCCACAGTTAGTGTTTACTTGATTTTAACCGCTTCGATGATTTAAAGGCAAAATATTCTGTTCGGGAAGTGGACACTTCATTCAAGGGCATGGTTAGTGGACAAATTATTTTTTCTATTTTTCAGTGACTTTTAAGACAGCTCAAGTTTGATAATACTTGGGCATAGGACTAGCTCCAAAATTCATCGGTTTTATATACATATATATATATATATATATATATATATATATATATATATATATATTATATATATAAATTTACCACTCTTTCATACTCTTTTCAACTGAATAATAAGCCGCAAGTGACCTTTGATATCGATTTCAAGAAAATATTCCAATAATTTCACGAGTGCATCGTTCTTATATCTAGCAGCTTATGCAGCTTCTTTTTCAAGATGTTTGAAAATTAACTGTACAGTACATTACCCCACGATTAATCTGTCACACACTATAAATAAAATTCAGATGCTTTTTAAGTTAGTTGTATGTGTATATATATGTATATATACATACATACAACTAACTCGTGTATAAGTATATATATATATATATATATATATATATATATATTATCTGGATATATATAGAGAGAGAGAGAGAGAGAGAGAGAGAGAGAGAGAGAGAGAGAGAGAGAGAGAGAGAGAGAGAGAGTCTGACAAGTCAAAAGTTAAACTCTAACACAAATAAGATGCAAAGAAGCTCCATTAACTTACAGCTTCAAATAACCAATGAGACAAAAACTTCTCCCTAAAAATTCCCTATCAACATCTTTTAAAATCAAGAGGGCTATTTTTCAGGGTAAAGTTCAGAAAAGATGGCCATTATGCCAAAAAATCCTACGTAAAGTTTTATAACAAAAATCTATCGCAAAAGTTTACTTAATTGAGAGAGACTGGAAAAACTGCTCTGATTGCCTATTGAGAATTAAAAGATGTGCATTTTGATGACGTTAGTTTTTCTAAAGGGCTCTTCTTAATTTATGAAAGATGTCCTATTTATACATTTTGCTTTCTTTTCTTCGGGTTTTGTTACACTTATTCCATAAGAGCAATATTTGCAATTTTTGCGTGTTTCCTTAAAACTAATCTTTCAAGATCACTGGGCTGAGAGGAATTTTCATCACCTAATTCGATTGACAAACAAGTTTTCAGGTTTGACAAAGTGTTAAAAAAGGATCTTAATGTGTGAAGATAACTCCGAAATCCAAAATAACATGGATATTTGCCTAATATTTTTTATGCCAAATTCTGCTTATAAGGCTATGAGCCAGCTTTAATTAATTGTCCTGAATTTTGCTTAAGACTTAGATCATCGGCGTCAGTGACCATAGAAGTCACGACGCCTGATAACTTAAAATCATTCCTTCATTTATTAAGAATCAGACCAATAAGTTTTCTTGTATCAAAATTATCTCTGTGACTTACAAGAGACGTTTCCTTGACTGCATATAAATTACTGATTGATTCTTCGATAAGGACGTTTCTTTGGTTGAACAGGTACTTAGCTTAGGCTAAGAGATAAGACGGGTACATACAGAATACGTTGCTTTAACTTTTCATTAATGTTATGAGTTATTTTATTGTATTACTTTATATTACTATCAACTGTTGAACAGGGATCATAGAGATGTAAAAAACCATCAGTGTGAATATTATTTACATAATAATAGAACTATGAACATTTTTATACTGGGGTGTGTAAACTCCCCAGGGGACTTTACCATTTTCTGCAGCTCAGAGGCTTAACGAAGGGTTAAATATAATTTTCCTGACTGAACAGATATTACGCCGAGAAGAATTACGTGTAAATGTTTATAAAAAAGACTTTCCTTGACTGAACAGAAATTATGCTTATACTGCAAGAAAAACTTAGGTGAATAAATATCAAGCACAGATGTTTAGGCTAAGCAGTTTTCTTGACTGAACAGAGATTTTCCTTACGATGTTAAGACAAAAATCAGTGTTTACAAGTTCGGCATAGAAGCTTAGACAAATATATGATTTTAGTCACTGATTAAAAATTACGCTTGCCGTCCAACCTCAGTTGCAGATATATACCTTACGCATACACAACTAAGGCAAAAAATTTTCCTGACGATATAAAAAAAAGTGTGCTTAGATTACTGAGCAAAGGTTTTTCCCTCAGAGCATTCAAATTAGACTTAACAAACTTTGGAAAGACGTTGACTTGAGCTTAATTAAATCAAATTTCTCTTAGACTTAGGCAAAGACATTTTCTTGAATGCATCCAAATTACGTCAATTAATGTTATTAGGAACTAAACGAGACCACTGACTTAAAATTTTACCTCTCACAGCCTAACAGCGATTTAAAAATATAATCAGTGGAGATAAAAAAAAATCTCCCTGACAAATTTATTTCTGAAACCTGACATTCTCTCTTGGTTAAAGTTTGGAAATTCACAGGGACATTTTCTTGATAATACACAAACCGAGCTTCGCCTCACAGGCAAAAGACGTTGCATTGGTGCTTACTATTTTTTAAAGTATTTGCTCGAAATGACGTTACACGAAAGTAGGTACTTGTACAAAGATATAATAGATGCTCACTTAAAACCTTCGCTTGTAGATCGTATATCAGTCTTCATATGGAATCGTGGAAAATTCTAGAATTCTTTCTTATTTGGTTTGTTTCGTCAGAAAAATGGAAGCATTTCATCGTGACTGTAATTAATTCTTTAAGATGTACTTGTCTTCTGCGACCACGTCAAGTAAATAGGGCAAATGAAGCGGTTGAAAATGGATCAAGAGCTAACAAGATAAAAATTAATTATATATATATATAAAAATATATATATATATATATATATATATATATATATATATATATATATATATATATATATATATATATATATATATGTTATATATATATATATATATTTACAAGAGGTTCAATACAAAGCAACCAGGCAATTGTATCTGGTAAAGAATTAGAAATAATCTGTGATTCCTCTTGTGACCGACATTTTCCTTAGCCGACTAACTTCATTTAGAAAGTCCTCCGGATATACAGGACTCTGAACTGGGTAGAAATGCCCAACATAGGCTCAACACAGGGCATAAAGGCATGGGCTCACTGCAATTGCACCAACAAATTGAACCAATACAGACGCACAAGAGTTCATTTAACCCATGAAATATCACGCACAATTGACTAGTCCTAGCAAAGTCTTTGCAAAGGGGAAAAATCATCATATACAAAATATTTAAAATTCATATCATTCGCATATAATGAAACATCATAAACAAAATATTTTATACCCGCACATATTGCCTTCACATTTAATAGAAATAATGATTATTTTCAATTAAAAAAAAATACTATGGCAGTTTAATAAAGCAAGTATCTATGGCTAAGCAGGCCGTAAATTCTCTATCTAAAGCAATGAACCTATAATTACTTTTAATAGGTTCATCAATCGCCAGATTATCATAATTTATTCGCTCAAGAACGTTGCATTTTTTTTAATGACTAGCAAATATTTCTACCAGGGTTTGCTGCCTTCAAAATTAGTTACGACAAAAATGATTTAACAGTAAAAACTGTTGGCAATAGAGAGACCATCAGAAATACACGTTAAAAATAAAAATGACAAGAGATCGTTTCGTGCATAATTTTCAGAGCACAAAATATCAAGATGAAGGGTAAAATACAGAATATTCGTGCAAGCATATGTACACCCCAGACGATTTCCCAAACGAAAACACTACAATTATGAGGCATACTTTCCCAAATTTATTGAATATGAACACTGGAAAACATTGATTTAATGTTTAATCACAAAGATTTTGATAGGGAATATCTGTATGAAAACCTGTTATTATTTTGCAGGGCTTAAGAGGGCGATAAGGCAGCGCCCAAATAAAGAATTAAATAAAAAAATGGTTAAATATGATTTCAGATTTAGGACAGTTTTACAAGGCTAACTTTTTGTCTGTGGCATTCTTTAAAACAGAGGAACTTAAGTATTTACAGAATATTCACTTATTCTCACAGAAGGTTTCTTATTGAATAAAATTATCACATATACAAGTGGCATCACTGTTAAGGACTTACTTACAGTATATTCACTTATTCACATAGTAGGTTTCTCATTGAATAAAATGATCATACATACAGATGTCATCACCGTTAAGTACTCACTTCTCTATTAGTAAACTGACAGCACTGGGCAATTTGAGACCAAAATGAAGATTGCATATTGCTTTCAAACGGCGTCTGAACGAAAACTTCTAAACCAAGGAAATATTTCACAAGGCTACGGTGGATAGAGCCTGATCATTTCTGGAAAATAAATGATACACAAAGATGCCTGCATGAAGGCTTGAAGGGTTTCATGGAATATTATTAAATGCGCACGAAAAAACTTTGGGAAAGGAAGAAATCCCAATGTTTCTATTTATTTTTGCTATATAAGAACAAAATGGGGAAGCATGGTTTTAAAATCTGAAAAAAAGGCAAAGTGTATAAAGGAATCCCACACGAAAAAATTGGGATTCGCATACACTGATCACGCATCTCTGCATTTTACACATAAATACTTACATGCATACATATTTACATTCATACATATATGCACACACATATATAATATATATATATATATATATATATACACACATATATATATGTGTATGTGTGTGCGTATGTGTTTGAAGAAACAATATTTCTCTTTACACGAATATACAAGTTTCGTGTTTTCTAAGCAATAAAATTTTAAAAAGGTAGGTGATATAATGATGATAAATATAAATCTCTAATTAATAAAAAAAAAAAGCTGTTGCAAATGTTTTGAGGCAAAAGACCATTGTATGGGAAGCAAACAACGCTTGCGAAATAAAGAAGGGAAAAACATTTTCTGCAACAAATAAGCGACTTGATAGAATAAAACTTTTTTATTGTACTGAAACAAAAGCGACTTGATAGAATAAAACTTTTTTTATTGTAATGAATCAGTAGGCATACAATCTTAAATCCCGAATGTAATTTACATGGGAATATTATTTTACAAGGCAATTTATATTAAGAAGGACTCTTTCAACTATTAATAACTGGCAATTTTATTACTATTTGAAAAAAGAATCTCCTTTACAACAGGTAAAAAAATTATTTAAATATTTCAGTTGATGTATTGCTATTTAAAGACATGCCCTTCCGTTAAGGGATATTTATAGCAAAATTCCTGTCAGACGTTTAAATCAGGTCATATTGATGGTGCATTCCTTCACCCCTAAAATCCCCCCTCCCCTAAAAAAGCGTCGCGCATAGACACTATTTTGTTGGTCCCCCAGCCCCCTCCCCACCACCGTCAAAAAGAGTCTTAAGCCCCCTCACAAGAGGAGCACCCTCGCCTGACGTTTTTGAACCCCTGAATTTTTTACATCCATGACAACAATGCCGTTTGACACCTCTATACATCTACCGTTCAAAGGAGATGCAACTATATAACCATACCTTCCCAGGAAGGTACAATCTATCATTCCCTCTATGAGACCAGTCGGAAAGAATCCTCTGTCTGCCTTGTGAGAAAAATCTCTGTAAGTGAGACCAATGAAAACTGATCTCTCTGTGGGAGAGAGCTCTGTGCTTGAGAGTTTTCGGGAAGTGCTTTCACTTATCGAGGCTTTAAAATGATGTACATCTAACTTTCCAAAGGGCGTGGAAATAAATCTGAACTCCTAAATTCCTGAGGTACATTTACAAGTACCCTCCCAAGGTTTAGTAATTCCTCATCACTTTTTCAGAAAAAAGAGTTTTCGGTAAGTGCTTTCACCTATCGAGGCTTTAAAATGATGTACACCTATCTTTCCAAAGGGCTTGGAAATAAATCTAAACTTCTTCTAAATTCCTGAGGTACATTTACAAGTACCCTCCAATGGTTTAGTAATTCATCATTTTTTCAGAAAAAGTACGCTCTAGGTTACACAAAACAATGTTCTGGAAAATACTACATTTGAAAGGGCTCACCTAGGAAATAGCCTTTATTAAGCCTAACTTCTAATGCTTGTACAAGTCCTTTTTTCCATTACTTTTAATGAAGTGGTGTTCAAGCACCTTGCACAGGCCAACCTGAACTTAAATCATTAACGGTTTTCAACAGACTTGTAAGAAATAACAATGTTTCACAGCAAGACTTTTCTAAAAGCTAAGAGCTTACGGCAGACAATGAATGCTCTATTCTAGAAAATGAGCTTCCGATTCCTTTCCGTATTTTATTTTTCCTTATTTTCTAAAGCATATTATTTGGCGATTTTTGTCTAATTTTACTTTTTGTGCAAAGTGATTTGATAAATAAACCCCTCGCAAGCTACTTCGAAATGAGTTGCCAAAGCCTCCTCTCCTGGTATATATAATTTCACAACAAGGCCTATGTAAATGTAAACGTGTGTCTATTCAACATGTTAAGATAAAAAAAAATTCAAAATAATTCTCGTAAGCCATTTTGAAATATGTTTCCCACAGCATTTCCTATAAAGTCACTTGGAGAGTATATATGAATCTTGACACCTTTATGAATGCTAAGCACCAACGGGAAAATTGAGAAAAATTGCGTTTTTGGAAAGCATACAAAAAGTCGAAGTTCTGAAAATGTTTTTCTGGAAGCTTTTAAGAAAGCACACAAACTGTGGAAGTTCTGAAAATGCTTTTCTGAAGCATTTGTAAGCAGTTGATCTTAGACCATAGACTGCTGCATTTTGATATAGTTTCGGGATAATCACTTTCCACTAAAATAAAGAACACTTCAAAATCGGTTAAAAGTTGCTTCAAAATTAATAAAAGTAATTCCAACCATTGCCATAATTATGAAAAAAAATGAGTAAAAGGAAATAAAATATCTCAAGGTATATATATATATATATATATATATATATATATATATATATATATATATATATATATATATATATATATATATATATATATATATATATATATATATATATATGTATATATACACATTTATATAGGCATATATATATATATATATATATATATATATATATATATATATATATATATAAATAATGTATGTAAAAATTTCCTCATACAGTTTTCCAGTATGGGGAGGCGGGAGGCAAAGTATGATACACAGAAAATAATCTGGGCATATGGCCACACTCCATGTTCCTTTTCCTCTTCCCATATACCCAGTGTATATAGTATGTGTGTATGTGTATATATATCATATTTATGTATATATATATTATATACAATATGTATATTTATATAAACATATAAAAGTATCATATAAATATATATATATATATATATATATATATATATATATATATAAATAAAATATATATATATATATATATATATATATATATATATATATATATATATAATCTATAATCTATAATGTATATAAATATATATAAACATACATAAATATACATGTATATATATATATACATACATACACACACACACACATATTATAGCATATATATATATATATATATATATATATATATATTATATATATATATATATATATATATATATATATATATTTTTTTTATATATATATATATATATATATATATATATATATATATATATATATATATATATATATATATATATAGAACAAACCTCTTAACACAGTTGCGATATTACCTTTAACAACAAGGAGACTATTCCAAATGCATCTACAGAACTTAACCTCAAATGCAAATTTGATCGTAGACATCTTACCCAGTTAACTGAAAAGAAAAAGAAGCAACTATGCAACTCCTACCAGATATTAAAATGTTCTTCAAAGTTTCATAATTTTTTATTGATTTGTTTCCTTGCATATATCAGTATTGCATTCATCTTAGTCGAATCATAGTAAGCTAGTTAATATGCCTAGTCAAATAATAATAATAATAATAATAATAATAATAATAATAATAATAATAATAATAATAATAATAATAATAATAATCTTAGTCGAATCATAGTAAGCTAGTTAATATGCCTAGTTAATAATAATAATAATAATAATAATAATAATAATAATAATAATAATAATAATAATATTTCTTTAAAAGCGACCTGAAGGGTAAATATTTCACCTAAGCTATTTCCATGGAGGTACATTTAGAAAATGCAAAAAAAAAAAAAAAAAAAAGGATTTCTTTGCAAATGACTTCCGAAACATTTATCTCACAACACTACAATAAGATTGCTATCAAATAGATATGCTATATCTACAGTCAAATAGATATGTTATATCTACAGTCAGTTTTCTATAAAGTATTGACTTCATTAAGGAATTAATTAGTTTCCACATTACAAGCTAAGGCAATTCAGACAAAAGTCCGTAAGGAAACCCTCATTTTACACCATGAAAACAAGTAAAAAATGTGCCGAAGTTACTTCGGCGCAATTGAGCTTTCTGTCCAGTGGTGGCCTCAGCCACGGCCCATAAAACTCTCAGCCGCGGCCTAAGAAACTCAGCCACAGCCCGGTGGTGGCCTAGGCTGTTGGTACCTATAGCATAAAAACTATAGAGGCTAGAGGGCTGCAATTTGGTATGTTTGGTGGTTGGAGGGTGGATGATCAACATACCAATTTGCAGCCCTTTAGCCTCAGTAGTTTTAAGATCTGAGGGCGGACGGACTGACAAAGCCTGCACAATAGTTTTCTTTCACAGAAAACTGAAAAAGGCAAAATAAAGTCTGTGTAGGTATCAAAAAGATGTATAAATTACCAAAATTTCACTCTTCCCCTTTTTGCATTCAGGAAATCAGTTTTAATAGGCAAAGGTAATTCGGTTTTTTCCCAAAACTATTATCTTAATAATAATTATTTAAGCAAGTAATTTATAAGCAGTACATTCTATGAACCGTTTTATTTATTTTTTCTTATATTTCCAAGAGATAAAAAGATTCTTTATATATTTTTAGTAACGTGTGGTCTAAAGGAATAGTATCTAGTTGTGGCTTATGAAGTAATCAACAGTCCTTATACACTTCAATAACGGCATTTCCAAGGAACATAACTATAACAAATTATATCATGACAAAATAGAGTAAATAGCAAAACATAAACCCATGACAGTCCTATGAAAGGGAAAGCTGAAAGCTGAAATAACCCTTAAAATATTTTGTGGCCTAGTGTCGGAAGCTAGAAAGAAAAGTATTTAAAATAGAATGAAATATGCATTGCCAAATAAACTCAATATCTATTCTATGATCAAATTATTTAAAATTCACTAATAATTCGAATTATACGTGAAAAAATCTCAGACTAACGGATTCTGGGAATAAGAAATCTGATCTCTTACCAGAATATATATTCGAATTATTTTCAGCCTGAACAGAACGTAGTCTGTTGCACTGTTTATGCATATTTTACCTGTTACGCATTTACCAAACATCCTACTACAAAGGCAGGTCAACACTGAGATAAATGTACTATGAAAAGAATCTACATAGCTGTAATTATACTGTACTTGTTACAATAGAATTTAAACAACTTTAATTATGCCTATTACACATAATTTTACACAGCTGTAACTAGGTACGTTACAACGGAATTTATTATACCTACTGCAATGGAATCTAACCAAGTTTAACTGTACATACTGCAATAGTAGTTAAATAGCCGTAATGGAACCTAAACTGCTATAATTATACCTATTGCATTATAATCTTCAACAGCTGTAATTATAAGTATTGTAATTGAATTTAAAAAGCTATAATTACACCTGCGGTAATAAAATTTAAACATCAGTAACTATACCTATTGTAATGGATCTTAAACAGCTGTAACAAACTCCTGTCACTATGGAATTCAGACAAATAAGCAAGACGTTTGACAAACAAAATTACACAGCTGTAAACTAACATTTTGTATCTGATATTAAGCCAATGTAAATAATCTATTCAAGAGAATATAAACACTCGTATCTAAACTTTATCAGGAAAATTCACGTACAAATAACAAGGATTTCATATAAAAGTCACAATTTTCTACAAATAACATTAATGATGCTTCCAGATAGCAGTCACAGATTTTCCAAATAACTCCAGCAGCAGTTTTTAAGCAAAAATTCTTGGACCTTGATGAACACCAGGAGGCTAGGAAAAACAAGGCTTCCGCAAAAAAAAAAACCTGCAAGGCGGAAATGAACTTGGAAGATTTTCTTATTGAAAAAGGGGGTATGAAGATCCACTAATATTTTGCATCGGCTGCTGACCAAAATGAATCGTTTTCAAAATCAATAGAGCAGACGACTTTTTTAAGTGGAATGGGATTAGATTTTTTTTTTACAAAAAAAAAAAAATACCCTTGGTTAAAACTACCAGTTTTGTCGATCTGTGTTTTTGTAGGAAAGACAAGTAATCCAGCCACAGAATCACAGGCGTCATCGAAAAATGGAATAAAGAATTACTCTGCAAAATTGAAATAGTGAGAATTAATAAAATCCTGATTTACCTTCACAGAGAACCTTAATTTTTACGCAGTACTCTTCGTCCGCCATGATCTGTTACGTACGGGAGGTGAATTTTTTTATAAGAAACAAAATTACTTTTGATATTATTTGAATATCTGAATTACTTATTTTAAGCTACTAGTCAGACAGACGAAGTTCTGGCCCGATAATTTTGAAATATTTATGGAAACATGGAAACAAAGTGCTAAGTTACAATCAATATGTCTCTCACTGATTCAACAAAACATTAAATTTAATTTTACCTGAAAATTAGGCTCGTGTCCCGATAGTTTTTACTTTATTCTATACAGATTACATTAAATAATGTACCCAATATAATCGGCTATTAGCAAAATATTTTTCCACCTAATGCCTCAAAAATAAAATTTGAAATAAACCTAAAATATTCAGTTACTACCAACATATATTTCAACTCATTCAATACAGGTAAAATTTTCCACAATTTAAATTTATCTACCTGCAGTCATTGTGTGTTTTAACATATGCAACATTCCACATGCCAAAAGTATGAAGCTTTTTTTTTTTTTTTTTTTAGATAATTCCTAAACATTCTTATGGCAATAACAAAACTTCACTCGGCAAACAACATTTCATCGACTGATAAATATATTTATCATAACTTCCATGTTTGCAAGTTCCTCCTCTATGCCAAAGGACAAGCTAGAAGTGATTTCGCTTGGCATTGCTGAGTGTGTTACAGTTCAGAAATATCTGAATCAAAAAACATATTTGCTTGGCGTCCTAGGA
>NC_089793.1:38934451-38956951 GCF_040412425.1 Macrobrachium rosenbergii | reverse complement strand
GTCAAAATTAGCGTGGTTTAAGAATACTGCTAATTTTCTAGGTCAATTATTTGCCACATTTTCAGTTGAACATATATATTCTTATGGCAGTTTTCCTATGATGAGCTAAATTTTCACCATTTTTTCTGCTGGAAATCCGTAGACACAACAGTTTTTTTTCGGTAACTAAAAACTAAGCAAAGAACTAGCATCATCATTATTTAGAAAACATTTAGTGACATGAAATTGGCGCTTTAGATTTTGCTCGTGAGTAGTAGGTGAATGTAACTATCCTAATATAACAAGATTTCAAAAATTATTATCATAAACCTAATGGAAAAATTAGTGATATATTCACTAACCCATAGGAAAAAAATATTTTTATACTCACTAACCCACTGGAAAAATTATTTATATATTCACTCATCCACGGGAAAAACTATATAAATATTCACTAACCTACGGGAAAAATTAATTATATATTCACTCATCCGCAGCAAAAATTATCTATATATTTACTAACCCACAGGAAAAATTATTTATATATTCACTAACCCATAACAAAAATTATCTGTATATTTACTGACCCTCAGGAAAAATGATTTATATATTCACTAACCCATAGCAAAAATTACCTATATGTTTACTAACCACGGGAAAAATTATTTATATATTCGCTAACCCACAGCAAAAATTACCTATATATTTACAAACCCACAGGAAAGATTATTTATCTATTCACTAACCCACGGGATAAATGATTTATATATTTGCTAACCCATAGCAAAAAATATCTATATATTTACTAACCTACAGGAAAAATGATTTATATATTCACTAACCCACGGGAAAAATGATTTATATATTCGCTAACCCACAGCAAAAATTATCTATACATTTACTAACCCACAGGAAAAATTATTTATATATTTACTAACCCATAGCAAAAATTTTTTATATATTTACTAACCCACGGGAAAAATGATTTATATATTCACTAACCCACAGGAAAAATTATTTATATATTCGCTAACCCATAATAAAAATTATCTATATATTTAATAACCCACAGGAAAAATTATTTATATATTCACTAACCCACAGCAAACATTACCTACATATTTACTAGCTCACAGGAAAAAATATTTATATATTCATCAACCAAGCGAGAAATTAAGAGCATAACTATTAACCCGGTAGAAAAATTATGTATCTTCAATAACTCAGTGGAAAAACTTGTGTATTTACTAATCCACTGAAAAAAATATCGTGATATATTCATTTACACTGTGGAAAAAATTAGTGAAAGATTGATCTACAACGTAATTTTTTGTGTTTGAAAAATCAGTGATAGATCAATAACAGTGAAAAAAAAAACATTATGATGAATTCATTATTTAAGGACTGGTTTACTTTATGAAAATATATGTAATTTATTCAATGCAGAACTTAATGTTCAGTGTGAAGCAAGGCAAATGATTAAAAAAAAAATCAGATGCTAATTCTTTCTTGTGCATGAACTGTTTACTTTTACAATATATTAATGATGAACATAATATTTTGACCAAGGGTGCCGCTGTGATCGCTTAGTCTAAAATTTCTTACAATAATAGCAACCTACAAATATACAGAGGCAGAATCAGTATAAAAACTAACAACAAAACTGCAAAGAAACATATTTCAGATATGTAGGCACTACGTTCACCAAGTCGTCCTAACCTAACCCGTCCTAACCACTGCAAACAAGAGAAAGTTATTTGCTGAGTTAGGGTGTCACTTAAACATTCACCTTCACCAACGCTTCCTTCCCTAGGTGGAAGTAACACCAATGATCAAGATAATACTAGCCCGTGACGTCAGTGCACCTCATGTGGTGCACTGTAGGCATTACTTAAGGTTCTTTGCAGTGTGCCTTCGGCCCCTACCTGCAACCCCTTTCGTTCCTTTTACTGTACCTCATCTCATATTCTCTTTCTTCCATCTTACTTTTCACCCTCTCCTAACAACTGACTCATAGTGCAACTGCGAGGTTTTCCTCCTGTTACCCCTTTCAAACCTTTTGCTGTCCCAGTGCTTGGTCTTTGGACCTAAATTCTATATTAAATTAAATTCAATTCAAAGATATCACTATAATGTTACCTAGCCTAACCGACTTTCGGCAAAATTCATAAAATTATTTTTCTGGCCGGGTTTCACTTTTCGCGCGATGATCCCCTATTACACGCAAAAATTATACTAAGAAAGCTGAATTATGGGACCTAGTGGCAAGGTAGACAATACTGAAAATCCAAACAAAATTTCAAGGGTAAATATATTACTTCCAAGAAAAGCTAATCACCAAACTATCACTTCCAAGAAAAAACTATAAAACTAAAAACAAATATTACTTCCAAGACAAAGCTATAAAACTAAACCTTAAATATTAATTACCATAAAATCTACAAGACTAAAATATTACTTCCAAGAAGAAACCATAAAACGAAAACAAATATTATTTCCAAGAAAAAACTAAATAAAATATTACTTCTAAGGAAAAGCTAAAAACCAAAACATTACTTCTAAGAAAAACTAAAATGTGTACTTAAAGAAGAACTAAATATAAAACAATTTGGGAATTACAAAAAAATAAAGATACATGAAGTCAATATGCCATCACAACTAAAATCTCGACTGAAGAATAAAAAAATGTTTGTAGACAAAAGTTTCTTAAAGTTTTAATTTAACAAAACTTGTAAACTGGGCAGCCACAAAAAGCATTAATATATAATTTTGCTACTAAAGAAAAAATATACAATACGCTGAATTAAGGAGGTCAGTCTGAATGATTAAAAAAAAAAAAAAAAAAAGATGAAAGAAAACGTTAACGGAATAAAAAAAAAAAAGTAAACAACACAGTTGACGTATTTTGAAATGAAACACTTTCCAAGATTGTTAAACAAAACATACAATTTAAATATTCCATTTACCAACTCTTTGATTCAGAGAAAATACCACAAAAATTATTGATAATGGTTTGATAAAAAACAAAAAAGCATTAACAAGGTTTGAACAATACAGTTAAAAAATTATTAATTAAATTAATAACACAAACAGCTAACGGATTTTGATGACGTAACACCTTTTAACAACTGCTTGTACAACCATCATAAAACAAAAAAAAACGAAAAAAAATATTTAGAGCAATAAATAAATCAATCAATGTGAGGTTATTTGAAATTAAATTAAAACAAGAAAAAAATTTTCCACAACACAGAAAAAAAAAGGCGTTAACCAATATGATACAAACATCTGGATAATCCATCGTATTAATACTAATTACCCAGGGAAGTGAAAAGGAAAAATATGCAGAGGCTATTAAGAGAATACCCCAAGACATTTCGTCAGGTAATTGATCTGTTATTTTTATATACACATACATATACAGTATATATATAAAATAAATGTATATATTATATATATTATACATTATAAATATATATATATGGATATATATATATATATATATAAATATATATATATATATATATATATATATATTATATATATATATATATATATATATATATATATATATATGTATATATATATATATATATATATATATATACAGATATATATATATATATTCATATAAATATATATATATATATAGATGTAATATATATATATATATATATATATATATATATATATATATATATATATATATATATATATATATATATACATATATATATATATACGCATATACACATACATATATATATACATGTAATATATATATATATATATATATATATATATATATATATATATATATATATATATATATATATACATATATATAAAATATAATAAAAATTAATAAATGTAAACAAATTCGACATTGAAAATACACAAAGCTTACAATACCCACAAGACAACTTCAAGGATGACCTCCCTAGTCTAGGTCTGTGTGCACACTGAACCACCCTACTCATTTTGCTAGGTCCTGGGTACAAATCGTACTGCCTACAATGGAATTTCGTTTCACATTTAATAAAAGTTGTTCTTGCAAGTGTTTACACAATATACATGCATACATACATACATAAGTACACATCTCTACACTTACTTTATATTTTGAGTATAAGCACTACATACGCACACAAATACGTACACACACACACACACACTCTATATATATACATATACTATATATATATATATATATATATATATATATATATATATATATATATATATATATATATAATATATATATATATATTCATATACTTACATACATATACGTGCACAAAGCACATACATAATCAACACAACATTAATACTAATATGGACAATACGAAATCATAAAGGGATAAATATGCATTACTCTTGCACATAATCTACAAAAAACTTTAATCAAATAAGTGGAACAGAGAACTGTGAACTGCTTCGATTTCTAAAGGCTACATTTACTATCCAAACCTTTTGTGGGCATTTTTAGGCAATTTCGCAGTAATTTTTTACATTTTATTTTTCCCTTTCCTTTCTTGTTGTCTTAGTGTCCTCTGATTATCCCAGAACATTCTTGCACTTCCTTTGTAAAAACATTAGGCCCCAAAACTGGTTTTCGCTATTAACAGTTACGCCAAGTTCAAAGTTGTTGTAGCTTCGTAAAATTTTACTCTTTTGGTCATACATTTGGCGGTTAAGAAGCGGTACATACCTCTCATCAATGTCTCCTCTGCGAAATCGAAACAGGTTTTTTTTTTTATAGATTTCATATTGATAAAAAAAAATCAATCTAATAACTCATACCAAATTCAAAAGTAAGCTCAAGTCCTTGTGTTCATATATTTGTTATATATTTCTTTATGAAAATAAAGTTTTTTTCCTTTTGACTTCATTTCAGAACTGTCAAATTATAATGACTCTAATAACCGAGGTCCTATCCTTCCAGCTTTAGTATTCTGTAAAAGAAAACTATTGAGATGGCAGCTTGTCTGTCCGTCCGCACCTTTTCTGTCCGCCCTTAGATCTTTAAAACTACTTTGGCTGGAGGGCTGCAATTTGGTATGTTGATCATCCAGCCTCCACTCATCAAACACACCAAATTGCAACCCTCTAGCCTCAATAGTTTTTATTTTATTTAAGGTTAAAGTTAGCCACGATCGTGCGTCTGGCACCACAATAGGTGCCAGCAACACATGCCACCACGGAGCCGTGGCTGAAAGTTTCATGGGCCGCGGCTGAGAGTTTTATGGCCGTGGCTGAGAATTTCATACAGCATTATACGTTGTACAGAAAATTCGATTCTGCCGAAGAAACTTCAGGGCATTTTTTACTTGTTTGTCTTTGCATCAACCATTCGACGGAAAATGCTGACAGTTACTACGCCAGAATGAGAAAAAGTTGGAATTAGTTTAGCTAGAGAGGTAATGTTCCTAAGGTTCTGAAAAATTCCAGTTTCGGGAGACACGCAAGAAGCTCATCAGATTTTCTTAAAGAGGTCACTCTCATCAACATTAAAACATGACGTAAAATTCTTCCCCTCTTTCTGAATATCACTTTGAGATTCTATTAGATTTCCATAAATTATCAAATTAAATTTTGGTTGAGATTACCTCATCAAAATTCAACTTTATTTTAGGAGATATGAAATTCATTTCCTTAAAGAATGGATTAAAAAATAGAAATAATTGAAGGAGGAACTTTTCCAGTGCATACGGTGTGTAGAATTTCTTTATATAACAGTTTCCTCCTGTAGAAATAAACCATTTACCAGTGGATCAGAAAAGCCTTCGCTTTCAAGATATTTGACTGGGCATCCGGCATCCGTATGCCTTTGAAAATTAGTTAATAGTCTCTGCGTTTAGGGACATGCCCCTATGGTTAGCAACATTGGTGTGTTAAGTCTCCGAGCCTATTCAACATTTTTATGGATGGAATGACGCGAGAAGTCAGACAAAGAACAGCATATATAGGCGCTATTTTGTGGTGTATGCAAATCAGAAATGAATAGGGTGTTGACTTATTTGTATGGTAGTGATTGGGGATTGTGAAGAAAGACTACAGAACCTACTAAAAGAATTTGATGGTATTTGCAAGAGGAGAAAATTGAGAGTAAATGTGGGCAACAGTAAGGTGAGGAAGGTAATTGGACATAAGATGGTAGAGACAGAGCCGATAAATTAATATGGATGGAAAAGAATGTAAGCGGTTAATTTGTACAGGTATTAGCGAGGACCTAAATAGAGCTGGATAAATATGGTGTGACAGACATATTGGAAAGGAGGGACCTTAATACCCTGTGTAGGGATATGAAGAGCCTCATTCTGTGGAAAGTTCTACTGCACAAGAGGCTCGTCCACGATTTAGCAGTTGAATGCGAATTTCTCAGTAAGATATCGTTTTCTAGAGCTATCCACTGTTAAGGGAAACATATTATTGTTGAAATAAGACATTTACGCACAGACACACGCACACAAACACACACACACACACACACACACACAAACACAATACATACATATATGTGTGTAGTATATATATATATATATATATATATATATATATATATATATATATATATATATTTATATATATAATAAAAATAATAAATATATACATATATGTGTGTATATATATATATGTATATTATATATATATATATATATATATATATATATATATATATATATATATATATATATATATATATATATATATATATATATATATATATATATATATATACATGAATATTAATGTATATGTGTGCGTACATGAGTGTTAGTAACTGTTCATAACTTTTGCAAAAGTTATTATTATAGGCCACCAAGTCTCCGACACTATTCTGTAGGGCAATTTTCCATATGTAAAGGCTGGTAATCATTCGTGCTAAAGACAGTGGATTTACAAAATCGAAAATAGAGCGAAATTCTCATGATTAGGGAATGAAAAGGCAGTTGCTCCGGTCTGACCGGAAGTTGCATGTTCTGAAAATAAAAACAGTGTATAATGTATAAAAATAACAGCGTCGTATATGACAAGATTTAAAATGGCAATGCATTCACCACAATCGGGTTTGATCGAAATTAATGAATAAGTGATATAAATTGTACTGTTGGCAGAATACGGGGTAACCACTCATTTACAAATTTATTTACGTAAGGTGCGTAATTCTGTTGAATTGTAGGCGTTATTAAAAATAAAATTTCCTGTACCTCGTCAAGTGATGATAACATCTCCTCGGATCTATTTCCCTAGAGGAAACTGACTATTGTAAAATGAACAAATAAATCAGTAGCAAGTAATTATAAAGAACTAAATAGCAAAAAAAAACAATGAAGAAAACTTCATAATAAATAGATGAAATAGAAAAATTAAATAAAATAAACTAATGGAAAATACATGAATCATGAACATAAGATGTACTGATGAAATCACACCTTGCTGTCCACAATCCGTGCCAAAATTTAATGTATGAATTAATGATTAGCAAATAAAACAAGTATGACTGATAAAACTATGTGCCTGTATTTTACCTAGCTCTTATGTGCTAAGATTCACGAGAGGAATAAGTAACTGCTTTACGTCCATTGATCGTACAAGGCTACGAAAATTTGCCGAGTATTTCATGGCAACTGTTAGGCCCTCAATGTCGCTAAAACTTGTCTGAAGAAGAAGAAGAAGAGGAGGAGGAGGAGGAGAGGAGGAGGAGGAGGAGGAGGAGGAGGAGGAGGAGGAGGAAGAGGAAGAAACGTTAATGACGATCATGGAAGGCGATACAGATTTCACGAAAATCAGTCCACCACCCCACTCAACGGCCTTCCTCGCCTCCCACCCCCGCCGCAAATTTCAACCCACCACCCGCGGGGCTTCGCCACGAGGGAAGCGGTAGATCTTCTGACTGTTAACAGGAACACGGGTTATTTTAAGTCAGCAATTACAGAAGCATGTCGAAAATTCCGAAGCCTGGAAATACGAAGAAGCAGTTCTTGAACCGATGACGATGCCAACCGATTACGCGTCAAACGGGCAGCGATTGAAAAGATGAAAGACTTTGGACTGGCAATATTCCCAAGACGAAGAGTAACAGGAAAAAGCAAAAACTGAAGGGAAAAAAGAGAAAAATAAACACTAGGGGAAAAAACTGAAACTTGCCTCATTCTCAATGAAAATAACACTTTCGGAAATTTTATGGAAAATACTTCAATGAAACGATTTTTTCCCGGACTATACTACGAAAAAAACTCAAAACACCGACACGACAAAAAACGTTTTAAATGTCGTAGTAACTAAAAGACTTGAGAAAAAAACAATTACGCTAATGGTCGTAGTAAGTAATCTTTTTAAACACTTTGGTGTGAGGAAGGCGGGGGTGGTGGGAGGTGTTCAGAAAACCCCACACAGGGGCGAAAGAGGTTCCTCCTACTGAACGTCTCCCCATACATAAATTCCACGACAGAATCCATAACAAACTTCTTCTCTCCCAATGACGAATGGACGTGTGGTCACCCAAGTGGCAAAATCAGGGATTTACAACTTTGAGGCAAAGAAAAAAAGAACAAAAACAAAATTAATGAACGTCATAAAGGCGATATTCCCGCCCTTAGTATTTACAACACATCTCTCCCTCTCTCCCTCCCCAGACCGTCTCCCATACACCATATCCCCCTCCCCCTTTCAGCAAGATTCTGATAAATTTACCGCAAAGTTCATCAACGGAGTTGATATAGGATTAGTGAGGATAGTAAACGATAAGTTAGTAAATCATAGTAAATGACACCAATGGGTCTGTTGTGAAACATGACAAATTGTTTTAATGTTCCTTGCCAAGGGCATGGAATGCCGTGGCAATTTCGGATGGAAATGAATGCATGCGTGTTTATAGATACACACGCTTCCATGTAAACTTGATATATATATATATATATATATATATATATATATATATATATATATTATTATATGTAATTATGTATTTATTAGTATATATGTATATATATATATATATATATATATATATATATATATATATATATATATATATATATATAATTATATGCTGAATGTTTATCATTATGTAATCAAATAATTTACACACACTGAAAACATGCAATGTTTTATTTGATTATTAATAGTTTGTATCTTAAAACGACAATTTACGGGTATCAATCATTCTACGTTCCATAGTTTGAGGGTATCTAAATACTTCTACATGAGAAAGATTGAAAACAGTTCATAAGACTACTCATAATTTGCCTCTTAACACCACATTTCTATTCGAAAAATGTGGAGACATAATTCAGATAAATAATATGTTTACTATGCGAATAGTTACAATCATATGGCAACATGCTAATGCATTTAAAAACTGAAATGTTTATGCCACTAGTAAGACGACTGGTAGATGATGGAGAGAGAGAGAGAGAGAAAGAGAGAGAGAGAGAGATAATACAATATTTGCTAATCACCTATCAGGAAGTCTAAAGAGCCTCAAATCGCTTTAAACTCAAACATTTACACACACACACACACACACACCCAAATCTACATTCTAAATGACGTCTTTATAAATACCAACATAGACACAGCATTTAATGCAATACCCCAATAAACAAAGGGTGGCATATAGGTCAGAAACCACTAAAATGTATTTCCTAACAGGATGCAATTTTTTGCGTCAAAAAAGGTGATTTATCTCCGATGTTTTTTTTTTCTGTTACGGGAGGAAAAAGAAACTGGCTTTGATAAAAAACAAGTAAAAAATGCGCCGAATCTCCGGCGCAATCGAGTTTTCTTTACAGGGTTTAATCAAGACCACCGAAAATAGATCTATCTTTCGGTGGTCTCGGTATAATGATGTATGAGTCACGGCCCATGAAGCTTTAACCACGGGCCGCTGGTGGCCTGTCCTATATCGTTGCCAGATGCACGATTATGGGTAAATTTAACCTTAAACCAAATAAAAACTACTGAGGCTAGAGGGCTGCAATTTGGTATGTCTAATGACTGGAGGGTGGATGATCAACATACAATTTGCAACCCTCTAGTCTCATTAGTTTTTAAGATCTGAGGGCGGACAGAATAAAGTGCGGACGGACAGACAAAGTCGGCACAATAGTTTTATTTTACAGAAAACTAAAACTTCATAACTATATTTCGGGATTTATTTCGGAGAGGCAAGCTTTTTCTTATTTAATAATCTAAGCGCCTTAATCTCCTTTCAGTTCCTGAAATTCTTGAAGTTCGACGCTCCAGAAGGTCCTAAGGAACTAAATAACTAGAGTGCGAATATCGCTCACGTTATTTGTCAATAACCAATAAAGTGTTGGAATGATACGCACTGAATGATTCGGCTTCTATTACAGAATACGCGGCTCACCGACTAGAATACGTGAGAAATAATTTATAAATAGGAGTTATATATCGTTTGGAATATGTGCCTACATACATACATAGATGCATATATACATACACATACATATATAAGTATGTATATATATATATACTATACATATATATATATATATATATATATATATATATATATATATATATATATATATATATATATATATATATATATATATATATATACACAATGTCCTCAAGTTTTAATAAAAAGTAAAAGCTTAAAATACCACAGCTCTATTAAAATAAGTCACAAATTTTTAGTACAACATTGTAACGCACAGCGACACAACTCTGGATTACCGGAGGAGCGACAAATTGCTTGCGAATTCATAGGGGTCGCCCTGTTGTCGCTCGTTAATCTCAACGCTTGCAATGTTGGTCGAATTGACGTCTAGCAAAAATTCAAACCTTTACTTTTAAATCAGAATATGCATCAGTGATGACCTGGTGCAATATAATTTTTCGAGATGTGGGGCCAGCATGGTAAGTGAAACTCTTGATGTATGTGTGTATATGTATACAGTATATATATATATATATATATATATATATATATATATATATATATATATATATATATATATATATATATATATATATATATATATATATAAATATATATATATTATATATGCATATTTATATATATGCATATATATATATATATATGTATATAATAAATAGATATTGATATCTTAATAACTTTGATACACTTTAATGAATAAAATAATACAACATGGACTAACAAATTCGCAAGATTCGACATCTACAGAAATGCTATCATTCAGACGAATTTAATTAATCTAAATATGTACGTTCACGTTAGAGATAAAAATATAAATGTTGAGTTGCATGGTCATCACAAATACACTTACATACATGAGAAGAGTATATCAATATACACAGAAAAAGCATCCATTTCAGAAACATTATTGAAACAAACCGTCTTATAGAAAAATTCTTTCAGATTCTAATTTGTGAAGTACTAAATATTGTATTCTTGAAACTCATTTACACTTTTGTTTATAAACTGGACCCCATAAATTTGAACCCAACAAAAAATTTCATGATTCGTGTACATATTTTCAAGCATCCTGAAAAATTATACATGCAGGGAAGATCATGAGAAAGAAAGAGAATTGACCCTGTCAACAGCAACAGACTAATCTAGTTTATATAGCCTAAACATACATTCACAGCTTGGATGTTTTGCGAACAGTCAAATCGTCAAACCTGCAGTACTTCAGAGATATCAAGGTGAATGGCAATCTGAAAGAAAAGTTTAAGATGAAGCAACATAGCAGCGGACAGAAATCTTGGACTTAGGAGCCATGAATTAGGAATTGAATAAAATGGAGGACGAAGCAACGGGCTTGACTTAGGAATCATGAATTAGGAATTGAATAAAATGAAAGACGAAGCAACGGGCTTGACTTAGGAACCATGAATTAGGAATTGAATAAAATGGAGGACAAAGAATCGAGCTTGACTTAGGAACCATGAATTAGCAACTGAATAAAATGGAGGACAAAGCAACCGGCTTGACTTAGGAACCATGAATTGGGAACTGAATATAATGGAGGACAAAGAAACGGGCTTGACTTAGGAACCATGAATTAGGAACTGAATACAATGGAGAACAAAGCAACGGGTTTGACTTAGGAACCATGAATTAGGAACTGAATACAATGGAGGACAAAGAACGGGTTTGACTTAGGAACCATGAATTAGGAACTGAATAAAATTAATGACAAAGAAACGGGCTAGAATTAGGAACCATGAATTAGGAACTGAATAAAATGGAGGACAAAGAAACGGGCTTGACTTAGGAACCATGAATTAGGAACTGAATAAAATTAATGACAAAGAAACGGGCTAGAATTAGGAACCATGAATTGGGAACTGAATAAAATGGAGGGCAAAGAAACGGCTTGACTTACGAACCATGAATTAGGAACTAAAATAGAGGACAAAGCAACGGGCTTGACTTAGGAACCATGAATTAGAACTGAATAAAATGGAGGACAAAGAACGGCTTGACTGAGGAACCATGAATAAGGAACTGAATAAAAGTAATGGAAACGGGCTAGAATTAGGAACCATGAATTGGGAACTGAATAAAATGCAGGGCAAAGAAACGGCTTGACTTAGGAACCATGAATTAGGAACTGAAATGGAGGAAAAAGCAACGGGCTTGACTTAGGAACCATGAATTAGAAACTGAATAAAATGGAGGAAAAAGCAACGGGCTTGACTTAGGAATCATGAATTGGGAAAATGAGGATAAAAACGGGCTTGACTTAGGAACCATGAATTAGAACAAAGCAGGACAAGCAACGAGCTTGGACATAGGAACCATGAATTAGGAACTGAATAAAATGGAGACAAAGAAACGGGCTTGACTTAGGAACCATGAATTAGGAACTGAATAAAAGGGAGGACAAAGCAACGAGCTTGACTTAGGAACCATGAATTAGGAATTGAATAAAATGGGAAAAGAATCGGGCTTGACTTAGGAACCATGAATTAGCAAATGAATAAAATGGAGGACAAAGAAACGGGCTTGACTTAGGAACCATGAATTAGGAATTCAAGAAAATGGAGGACAAAGAAACGGCTTGACTTAGGAACCCTGAATTAGGAACTGAATAAAATGGAGGACAAGAAAACGGGCTTGACTTAGGAACCATGAATTTGGAGATTAATAAAATGGAGGACAAAGAATCGGGCTTGACTTAGCAACCATGAATTAGGAACTGAATAAAATTAATGACAAAGAAACGGGTTTGACAAACCATGAATCTGAATAAAATGGAGGACAAAGAATCGGGCTTGACTTAGGAACCATGAATTAGGAATTGAATAAAATGGAGGACAAAGAAACAGGCTTGACTTAGGAACCATGAATTAGGAACTGAATAAAATGGAGGACAAAGATACGGGGATGGGTTGTTAGCAAATAATCTAAAGAAATGCACTAAAATACTTTATAAATATCATTTAATAAAAATAGCTAAAACCTCTTCTCATTGAATCAGTTAATAGTAAATCCATGCTTCGTTTCAAATGCAAAATGTTCAGAATAATTTTAGTTTTAAAATATAAATTGTAAAAATAAAAAGTTAGGTAACTGAACTTCTAAACACTGTTCTCGTTAAAAAAAAAGGATGATAGAAGTAATAAGGGATTAAATTGTAATTATCCAATTTCATTTTTATTTAGGCTTATATAATTTACTTTATTATTTATTTTCTTAAGCACTAACTGCAACGACATTTTAAAAACTGTCCTATGCAGTACTCCGGAAATAAGTTTTTCCTTTCAAATATTAAGGCGGTAGAAGTACCCGCAAATGATTATGGTGCGCCTTTTGATATCTCATTTAGAAATAACTACAGCACCGAAAGTAAAAAAAATCACGGGAAAGATTCAAATGATATTTATACTACGCAGCACCGTATTAGTTTATATATATATAAATTATATACATATATATATATATATATATATATATATATATATATATATATATATATATGTATATATATATATATATATATATATATATATATATATATATATATATATATACATACATATATATATATATATATATATATATATATATATATATATATATATATATATATATATATATATATATATATATGTATTATAATTTATATATATATTATATGTATATATACATACATACATATAAATATATACATAATTATATTTCCTATAATTACCATTAACCGCAATAACTTTCATCCTATAACACGATTATTATAGAAATCTTCTTACCAGGAGAAAATAAGAAGACATTTCTTAGGAATTTACTTAAAATAAGGGTCTAAAAACAATTAATATGTTTCGAGAACTATTCCCTAAAGACATAGGGACATACATAATGTTTATAACTCCACGTTGTCTAAAACAATGGTAAAAGAACAAAATACTTGAAAAGTTAAGTATACCTTAGTTTAACAAGACCACTGAGCTGATTAACAGCTCTCCTAGGGCTGGCCCGAGGGATTAGACTTATTTTACGTGGCTAAGAACCAGTTGGTTACCTAGCAACGGGACCTACAGCTTACTGTGGAATCAGAACCACATTATACCGAGAAATGAATTTCTATCACCAGAAATAAATTCCTCTAATTCTTCATTGGCCGGCCGGAATGTCGAACGCGGGCCAAGCAGAGTGCTAGCCGAATACGATATCGACCAGTCCAACGAGGAACTACAAAACACTTGAAACGGCAAAACACTGGCCAGCGCTGTTTGGCTCGATTTTCTCCAAAAAACTAATAAGTGGATATAACAAATGTTTAGAGCAACATTTCCAAAAAAAAAAAAAAAAAAATGACAATACGTCAAACAAAATTTTAACACAACAGCCTGGCATATGAAAAAAGTGTTTGAACACCAAACATTGTTATATGAAAAAAGAAAAAAAAGATGACAGAAGTAATCGGGGAATAACCTGTAATTATCCAATTTAAATTTTATTTAAGCATATATCATTTACTTTATTGTTTATTTTTTAAAGCACTAATTACAATGATATTTCAAAAACAGTCCTTGGAAATACTGAGGAAATAATTATGCTTCACCTTTTGGTACTGTAGTTATTTTGAAATAACTACAGTACCGAAAGTTACAGAAATCACGGAAAAGAGTCAAATGATATTTATACTCACGCTAATTTATATATATATAATTTATATATATATATATATATATATATATATATATATATATATATATATATATATATATATATATATAAATATATATATATATATATATATATATATATATTTAAATAACTGGGTATGGAAGCATAAAATGTGTTACCACTATGTTATCCAAGAAACTGTCATATGGCAATACTAATATCTAGCTCAACATTCTTGGATAAAGTCGTTATGTCCAAAATGTTCTTCAATGTTTTCTAAAACACTGGCACGGTGAAAAACAGTTTAGCAAAAAAAAAACTTGCAAACCCCAAGGAAAAGAGCGAATAAAAAGCTGAGCACACCGTTTCTAAACTAACGGCGAAGGAAGTTTGCAGAAATTAAATAATTCAAAATCGATTTCATGAGTCCCATAGTTAATTCCCCAGTAAACGACTATCCATTTGTTACGTGTTTCTTAGATTTCTATATACTATACAATCTCTTAAATAGTCATTTTCAGATTTATTTTAATCGAATTATTATTATTATTATTATTATTATTATTATTATTATTATTATTATTATTATTATTATTATTATTATTATTATTATTATTATTATTATTATTCGGCGGTCCAAGCAAGCAAATTAGTCAAAACAGGTTCGGCCTGAAGAAGTTTCTTTTAGACAATAAAATTTAAATCTTACTTAGTACTACATCTAATAAATTACTGTTCCTTAAAAATTGCAGTACTAATACAAATGAAAAAATTATGAAGTTCCTGTTACATTCCGTTAATGCCAAAATCTTATAATAATTAAATATTATTACATCACCGAGATAAGAACAAAATATAGATCATCACAGTCAAATTCTCAATGGTCAAAAACCCCAAAATTTCGATAAAAGCTCATCTTGAATAATTATGAAAAATGGCGGATATGGTTATTCACAGAAAACGAAAGTAAATAATAATAATAATAATAATAATAATAATAATAATAATAATAATAATAATAATAATAATAATAATAATAATAATACACATTTTCACCAGGTGGATATAATATACCTGGTTCGGAATCGACACTTTTCCCGTTCACTGGTACAAAGAAATGCATTAAAACTGAAAGAATGTTAACTAAAATTAGGAACTTGAATAGATTAAGTGGACACACTATACAAAATTTACGTATACAAAATTATATAGGTAAATTACCCAGTTTTTAAGTATAAAAATCAAACACACCTGTATATACACGTATATATACACATAATATATATATATATAAATATATATCTATATATATGTGTATGTATATATATATATATATATATATATATATATATATATATATATATATATATATATATATATATATATATATATATATATTGTGTGTGAGAAAAACTCGTATGAGCAATTATGACTGCACAAGACCTATAAGGTAAATTCAGTGCGATAGGGTTAAAAATTGATAAATACATATTTTTATGGAAGGTTGGCTCAAATATATGAAATAACTTTAATTATAAACGTACTAATAGCCATTATCGGAAAAACAATGTAAAATATCCTAGTAATAAGGAATTTCTAAATGAAATATAATCCCAGAAAACTCCCAATATATACAAATACTCGATAATGTGAAATTCGCCGATCAGTTGAGTGAAACACTGGTAGCAAACAAAAAAAATGAAAGAATGAATAAAATCCATGCAGTTCCAGATTTTCAGAAAGAAACCAACCTCCTTACAAAAGGTTTAAGCAGTTAGAAATAGATGTAGCCAGTCATTAAACTCCAAAATGCTTGCTCCTGCTAAAATCACCACCACAAAAAAAAAAAAAAAATGAGAAAGGTAACATGCAATACATAAGTAAAAATGAGCCGAAGTTTCTTCGGCGCAATCGAGTTTTCTGTTCAGCGAATAATACTGTATGAAACTCTCAGCCAAGGCCCGATGGTGGCCTGTGTTGTTGGCACCTATAGCGGTGCCAGACGCACGACCATGGCTAACTTTAACCTTAAATAAAATTAAAACTACTGAGGCTAAAGGGCTGAAATTTGGCATGTTTGATGGTTGGAGGTTGCGATGATCAACATACTAGTTTGTCGTCCTTTACCCTCAGTAGCTTTTAAGATCTGAGGGCGGACAGAAAAAGTGCGGATGGACAGACAAATAGCTTTCTCAACAGTTTTCTTTTGCAGGAAACTAAAAGCATACTGTTCCTTACTGTATTTTGTATTTTGTTGGTATAGAGGCAGATATTAGTTATTTGAAAATAATTATTATTTTGTTTTCCTAACACCCTTCTATTAATGTTTATGGAGAGGTTTAAATTTCAAGATAAAATTTATTTTCATTTATGTAAAAATTAAGTTTATTTTGCATACTCAAAATTATGTCATGACTTTGATAATGTGACTTATAAGCACACTACTGGGATCTTCCAAATACTTCAGAGGTCAAAATAAACACAACAGAGACAATAATTATAAATATTTTAACTCCACATTAATACAAAATATTCACTACAGCTGTTTCCCAATGGAAATAAATGATCAGTCTTTGCCCATATAAAGTATTCATTACGAATAAACGTTCATGTAAAATACTTATTAGGAGTCCCAACCACAGTATATATTTAATAAATGTCCTTGGCAATGGTCATTACAAACCTTTTTTTAGAGAATGTGTCCAAAATGCAGCTTTAATGAAAAGCAAAATATACACAAAAATATGTATATATATATATATAATATATAATGGAAAATCATATATATATAAAATATTCCAATGGAAAATCAAGTATCAAAAGAAAAAACTAATATGATGATATAAAAATATTTAGAACAACATTCCAAAAATAATTGCACAAGGTTAAGGAAAAGTTTAAAATAACATCCTCTAAAGTATCATAATACAGGAATACCAAAATATTTACCATAACTTCTTAGAAGTAGTGGCTGTGGAAAGAAATGCTTAGCACTCCATACTGTTACATGACAAACAAAATGTTCTTTTAAATACTGGCATGCGGACACACAAAACGTGTTATCAAATATCCACGAAACTGAAATTTGGAAAATGTAATATTCAATGGTACATTCTGAAAAAACAGAGATTTTGCAAAACACTGGCATGTGGAACAAAAATGTCCTGTGTTATTTTTGAAACACTGCTTGTTCCACATGAATAGGAAATAATAAATAATAATAATAAAATAATAATAATAATAATAAACACTAATAATAATAAATAATAATAACACCATATTCTTTGGAAGCTTGAATTTCAAGTCAATGGCCCCTGCAGGCTTGTTCCACATGAATAGGGCTCATCTTCTGAATAATAATAATAATAATAATAATAATAATAATAATAATAATAATAATAATAATAATAATAATAATAAAACTTTGAGTACAGTAATTCTTAAATAGTGGCATACTGACAAAATGGTTTGTGCAAAAACTCTTCTGAAACTAAAAAAGGAATTTTGCAAACATAAAAAACCTAATTCAATTTCAATTATAATCTTCATGAGCCCTATAGTAAAAATCCAAATAAAAGAATAAGCAATTCACTTGGCGTTTTATAAAAATTCTCTTATAGTCTTTTCACGAAATACTGTCATTTTCGCCGATTTATGTTGGGTCATTTATTATTATTATTACTAGCTTGATGGCGTGCGCTACGCTGCACTGGAACCCGGCGCTGCCCGTCATGTCTCCTCTCCTTTACGTCCCCACCCGGGGACGGACAAACAAGATCCACTCGGATTTTATTATTATTATTATTATTATTATTATTATTATTATTATTATTATTATTATTATTATTCGGTACTCCAGCCAGACCAAGGAGTCAGAACACTTGACCCTCGTAAGTCAGGCCTGAAGAATTTTTATCTACCAGCAAAATTTAAATTCTATCTAATATTAAACTTGATAAATTGAATTTCCCTGAGAATTGCATTATTGAATAAACAGAAAATGATGAGGCTTCTCATACTATTGCTTCACTGCAAACCATCCCAGAACTTTGAGGGAAGATCTTACAAACAAAAAATGGCAGAGATGGCTAAATATTGAACACTAAGCAAATAATAATAATAATAATAATAATAATAATAATAATAATAATAATAATAATAATAATAATAAATCTATCTGGTAAGAGTCATATAACAGGCTCCGATTCCGAACTTTTCTTGTTCACTTGTGCAAGAAATGCACAAGATAGCCTGAACAGACTAAGTGAATACACTTACTAAAAAAATACAAAATTAAATTGTAGCTTAAAAACTTGTATTGGATGTATGAAACATACACACTTACGCACACACACACACACACACACAACACACACACACAACACACACCACACACTAGCGCTTTTAGTGTATGTTTATATGCCACGGACCAGTGCTGTGTTGATGAATATATATATATATATAAACTGTAATGGTCCTGTGGCATATAAACATACACTGTAAAAGCGCTAGCAGGATTAGTTACAAGAAATTTCGAAAACACCGAACTTTCGTCTATTGCCCAAGACAAGATCACACCATCATATATGGACATAAGGCCAGCTTAATCTAGACTGACTGTATGAAAATCATCATTTAATTAAAAAAGGAATATTTCTTCAAAGAGAACAAGGAAAATAATAAGAATGTCTTATGGCAATAAAAAAACGAACAAGCTGACAAATGGTTAGGTTATTGTAGACTGACTGTATGAAAATCAACATTTAATTAAAAAAGGAATATTTCTTCAAAGAGAACAAGGAAAATAATAAAAATGTCTTACGGCAATAAAAAAAATTAATAGGCCGGCAAATGGCCAGGTTATTGTAGATTGACCATACGAAAATCAACATTTAATTACAAGGGAATATTTTTTTTGAAAGAGAACAAGGGAAATAATAAAAATATCTTATGGCAACAAAAAATTAATAAGCTGGCAAATGACCATAATCTAGAGACTGTATGAAAATCAATATTTAATTACAAAGGAAAATTTGTTTTTTCAAAAGAACAAGTAAAATAATAAAATCTGCCTTACGGCAAAAACGTTAAATATCCTCGTAGAGAGGAATTTCAAAAGATATCAAAAACACCAAATGTTAATAGGCTCATGATACAAAATATTAATAGTAAACAGAGAGGTCTCAATAAATACAAAATAATAAAAATGTCTAATGACAATAAAAAAATTAATAAGTTGACAAATGCCCGGTTATTCTAGACTGACCGACTATGAAAAT
Source organism: Macrobrachium rosenbergii (assembly GCF_040412425.1). Classification (NCBI taxonomy): domain Eukaryota; kingdom Metazoa; phylum Arthropoda; class Malacostraca; order Decapoda; family Palaemonidae; genus Macrobrachium; species Macrobrachium rosenbergii. Next base: position 38,936,602 of record NC_089793.1, on the reverse strand, counting down.
CAACATTTAATAGGCTCATGATACAAAATATTAATATTAAATAGGCTCATGATACAAAAATAAAATTAATATTAAACAGAGAGACCGACTATGTCTCATTAAATATAAAATATAAATATCCTGTTTTGCTTTACAGTTTTTCGAATCATCTTATCATTCATATCTATCAAATAATAATGCGGTAAGCTATCCCTGCATACATCTCACACCAGAAAGATACACAGGTGATAATGTTGTTCAATTCGCCGCTCAGTTTACAAAAATGCCGGTCCTCTTTCATTCCTTTTACTGTACCTCCATTCATATTATTTTTCTTCCATCTTGCTGTCCACCCTCTCTTAACAACGATTTTATAGTGCAACTGCGAGGTTTTCCTCCTGTTACACCTTTCAAACCTACCTACTCTCAATTTCCTTTCCAGCGTTGAATGACCTCTGGCCTGAACTCTATATTCCACTCCACTAAAACAAGCTAATGAGAGAAATAAAGAAGTAACAAAATATATTGAATCTCGGGCTTCTTCAGCGAGTAGTTCCCGATTTCCGAAAGTCACCTTCTCACTGAGGGTTTAATACAGTTTAAAAATGCAGAAATATTCCACACATTAAAAATAAAAAAAAAAAATTCGCCTAAGAAATTTCGATCGCAAAAAAAAAAAGATAAGGAAATTTTAGGTTGCTTGCACAATCATATAAAGCCGAATTATTGAAATTTCTTTATTCAAAGCATAGTCTTACGGTCCATTGCATTTTGCAGATACAAAATCCAATTTTATGTTACTGAATATATTTCTACATTTAGTTTTTATAACATCTTTCAACTGATGTTAATGAAGAAGCTTAAATTTCATATTTAAATTATATTTGCTTTATGTAAACAATAAGATTATTTTGCAGTATCTAAAATCATGGAAATATTGTAATTCCAATATTGCGACTTAATCCTCCAAATATTTTAAAATGTCGAGATAAAAATGATAAAGTACATAAAATATGCATATTTTAAGTCCATGTCAGTGCAAATATATATTAATGTTGCTTACCAATTTAAATAACTATTAAAATTTCGCGTTCATTTAAAATGTTTGTTACAAGTCCTTACCAGTACAAAATATTATTAATGTCCTTAACTAAATAAATGGTGATGACAAGCCCTTGTCTTCTAAAAACAATTATCACCAGTCTTGGGACAAATCAAATAATCACAACCAGTCCTTAGCAATGTATATAACATTCATTACAAGTCCTTACTTATATAAATTATTATAAGTTTTAAAGCAAACAAAGAATGAACTGTTTGTCTTTAGTGGTATAAATTGTTCACAAGTCAGTACTTGGCCATAAAAAATAATTAATACCAGTCCTGGTCCGTGTACAACTTTCATGACCCGCCGTGTTCACATTAAATGTTATTTGTCAGTCTTTGCATTTATAAAATACCTCTTACTAGTCTTTGTTCATATATAATATCTTACCGGTCTTGTATCATTCAAAGAATTCATTATCAATTCTTGCACACTGAGTCAACAGTACTATCGTGAAAGACGTAATTTTTTTTATTGATCAAATATCATTACTTTTATTTAATTATCTATAAATATATAACATGTAAGATATATATTAAATAGAATGGGCGGATAAGACATCGATTCTAGTTTTGTGCTCATTAATATGAGAAAACACACGTGATGTCCACTGCGATATCAACAGAGAGAGAGAGAGAGAGAGAGAGAGAGAGAGAGAGAGAGGAGAGAGAGAGAGAATGGAATACAGAATTTTGGCCTAAAACCAAACCAAGCGCTGTGCCCCATGAGGTCATTCAGCGCTGAAAGGGATATTGTTAGTCGAAAGGTCTGAAAGGTGTAACAGGAGGAAAACTTCGCGGCTGCACTTGAAAACAATTGTTAGAAGAGGGTGGAAAGTAAGATGGAAGAAATAGGATAAGAACAGAGATACAGTAAAAGGAATGAAAGCGGTGGTAGCTGTGAGAGAGAGAGAGAGAGAGAGAGAGAGAGAGAGAGAGAGAGAGAGAGAGAGAGAGAGAGAGAGGTTCATAAAACCATATCTTCTTGGTCCTAGATGACAGCGGCTCCTAAATACTGGTGAGTCCACAGGCAGTCGGTAGGCCAGGAGAGACCCACGGGCTAGCAAA
>NC_089793.1:38924451-38931951 GCF_040412425.1 Macrobrachium rosenbergii | reverse complement strand
CATCATCAAGCATTAAGAATGTATTCCTTCCCTCCACGTACATACACTTTTTCAGATTGCATATTCAAAAATACTACATAAATACTATCGTAGGGTGTGCCTGATGCTTACATGACAGGTTCAAAGCATATCGATGCTATATTATTCGCAAATGTGCCGTCTAATTTCTGATACAGCTAATTAGCTTAAAAATTATCATAAATCGTTTTAAATGTCTATCCAATTTCTATTGGGCATTGATGCTTTTTGCTCTTTTTGTTCTGAAAAGGATCTAAATGTTTGTTGCTATATAACTATTGAAATTCTTTTACATCATTACTATAAGCTATTTTTTCATAAAACCTTTATTGTCTCATACTCTTGTTATCATTACACAAAATCTTTCTAGTATGAAATGGAAAACAACAGAAAACTTGGCTATTGTCCGTATAACTTAAAAATACGACAGAATTGAAAATTTATTTACGCCTACTGCGTAGCAAAGCATTCGGGTCGTTTCGGCCGTAAGTCATTTAGGCCGTAAGCACGCTTACGTGCAAAATAGGTGCCGTGTTTAGTACCAGCCCCTTGGGGATGTACGTAAAACATGAAACAATAACGGTAAATACCATAAACATAACGGTAAATACCATAAACATAACGTCTTACATTGTTTTGGATGTTACGGCCTAAGTGACTTATGGCCGAAACGACCAGGACCGGTAGCAAATAACCACCACTTTAGAAGCATGAAATTTAATACAAAAGAAAGCGAAAACGAAAGTAAAGATTTAATAAAATATTTTTATATTTCCAGCGAGTACCTTAATTACAAAAGAACAATCCACCATGCAAAATAAAATATTCATATCTTTCCTATACGCATCTTCTAGCAAATGAAAACACACCGGAAAGCAGAGAATCAAATAAAAAACACATAAGATAAATAACTTGAAAATCTTACATTTCTATAAGCATTTTTAACCATCGCGTTGAGAATATCGAGAAATAAAAATCATATTAGAACTATGCACAACACTTCCAGTAGAAAGATTCTTCATTTAAGCAGAAGTAAAACTTTCCGTACATTTAATAGATATTTTCAATCATTCATTTCGTGAAGGGACACATTATGGTTTTGTCCTTCTATTAAATATAACCATGTAATATTCCAACAAAATTAATTTTTTTTTCGTCAGTGATAAATACTAACGTTTCTTAAAGAACATTATACTTGCGGCACATGCATTTTTTATTAATACAAAATGTATGTGCACCGAGTATAGTGTTCTTTAAGAAACGTTAGCATTTATTACTGACAAAAAAAAAAAAAGTGGAATGTTACATGTTAAATGAAGGACAAAACTATAAAGAGGTCCTTCAAGAAATGAATGAATGAAAATATCTATTAAATGTATGGAAAGTTTTACTTCTGCTTAAATGAAGAATTTTTTCTACTGAAGTGTTTTGCACAGTTCTATTATGAGTTTTATTTCTTTATATTCGCAACGCGATGGTTTAAAATGCGTATAGAAATGAAAGGTTTTCAAGTTATTTATCTTATATGCTTTTTATTTGATTCTCTGCTTTCCGATGTATTTTCATTTGCTGAGGAGAAAGGATAATAAAATCAATTTCCTTTGAATACCAAGTACCTGCGCTGAGCAACGTCAAGACAATTTTTACTATACTTTGTTTATTTGGACCTGATATTTGCAGCAGATACCACTGTAATCTATCGGTGGTGAACAATATTTGTTATAGATATTTTCCGTGTACATAAAATATTTTTAGAAAGGAAATTGCTGCATCCTAGGAAAATATATATATTGAACATAACTGTTTAGAGACAGAAGGCAGCAAACCTCCGTCAAGGCTAAGTAATCCAGCCCGCCCTCCCCACAAGGTTCCTTGTTCAGATCCGGATCTTTCACAAATGCTGGAAAGTTTATAAATAATTTAATCAAGAGGCAAAAACGCAACAATAAGCAGAAAATGCGCCGAAATGTCTTCGGCGCAATCAAATTTTCTGTACAGAAAGCAGAGAATCAAATTAAAAAAACTCTCAGCCACGGCCCATGAAGCTCTCAGCTGCGGCCCATGAAACTTTAACTGCGGCCAGGTGTTGATGGCACCCATAGCGGTGCTAGAAGCACGATCATGGCTAACTTTAACCTTAAACAAAATAAAAACTACCAAGGCTAGAGGGCTGGAATTTAGTATATTTGATGATCGGACGGTGGATGATCAACATACCAATTGGCAGCCCTCTGGCCTCAATAGCTTTTAAGATCTGAGGGCGGACAGGAAAAGTGCAGACGGACAGACAAATAGCCTTCTCAATTGTTTTCTGTGATAGGAAACTAAAAACCCTGATTCCGTGAATATGAGTCGTTAAATTACATCATCAACAATCGGGTGCTTCAACCTGATCTATTACTGAAGCTTGTAACTGCAAAAATTGAGAGAACCAGTTCTTGAGATGCGCATATCACACATCGAAAAAGACTTTATGAGACACAATGTGACTTAGAAAAAATATTGTTTCTGAAGATGGGCCGTTTTGGAGGTAACTTTAATCTATAAGCAGGAAAAATGTTTACTTCTATCTGATTTTTTGTCTCTTGATTAAATTATTTACAAACTTTCCATCATACCCGTTAGAAATAAGTCCATTTTCTTTTTAGAGATGCTTAATGGAATAAATACAGAAACTATAGGTTAAACATATATATATATATATACATATATATATATATATATATATATATATATATATATATATATATATATATATATATATATATATATATATATATATATATATATATATACACATATATACACACACACAGTCAATTGTGCGAAAAACATATATTTGTGTAATGACAACTGACGACTTCCAAAAAGAAGGAACCATTCAAACAAGAAGGGCCTAAATTATATTTACTTGTTAATGCCTGAGCTTGTGACTTCTACTACGAAGAACCCATTTAGTTCCTCCGTAATAGCTGATTTCAAGGCTACTAGCTACAAGGAAGCCACATATTTCACTTCATAAAAATTGACCTCAAGATTTCAAGAAAACACTCCACTCGAAAAAAAAAACTACACCTTCCAGAAGGAAAAATGCTACATCTCAAGAATTTCTAAAACTTAGTCAGAGCATATATCACGAAAAACCTTAACCCACGAATTAAATCTATTTTCTATATAAATTCCTGATTCACTGAAATGCATGTTACCCACTGCTGTCAAAAATACCAGCCCTTAGTCAGAAGTAACCTAATAAAAAATAGTTATACTAACATATCGTAATTCTAAAAAATGCCTCACTTCACTGAGAACCGAGAGAAGTTTTTCTTAATTACATAAATATGAAAAATAAAAATCCTTAGTAGGAGTCAAAGAACTAAAAAGTAAACTTTTCAAGAGAAAAAGAAAATACTATAAATCAAGAAATTCCATGAATCTGAATTATGCCTGAACTTAGTGATACCGTATATTGTAAAAAATCTTAATCGATGATTTAATTATTTTTTTTTACAAATTCCTGATACACTGAAATGTTACTTTACCCACAGCTATGAAATATACTTCACGAACTGCTTCAGTATACTAATAACCAACCCTTAATCAGAATTAACCCAATAAAATGTTAATCTTATTAATATGAAGTAATTGTAAAAAATGCCTTCCTTCATTGAGAATATCGAGTTTTTCATAACCACATAAATATGAAAAATAAAACTCCTGAAAACTGTCAAAATTATGTTAATCTCAATTTTTGAAAGGAATACCATTTATATAGGTGATCGAATTCTATTTAATGAAAAGGAGTAAGGAGACTGAGACTGGCACACACACACATTAGCGACTATATATATATATATATATATATATATATATAGATATATATATATATGTATATATATCTATACACACACACATATATATATATATATATATATATATATATATATATATATATATAGAGAGAGAATATATATATAGATATATATATATATATATATATATATGTATATGTATATATATATATATATATATATATATATATATATATATATATATATATATATATTACGTATATATATACATCCCTTTAATAAAGTGGCTTTAGAAAAAATGATATAACGACCATGCAACATTCAACCCTCTACTGCTGCATCCTGGATGAATCTCCATTGCACAGACCTGCAACAATGCCGCTTCCTACACCTTCGCAGTAAGGTCATCAGCAGCATATCGAATTCCACAACACTCAACGACCCATTTCCTTTTCTTGCACGCACTCTCATGCTTCCTGATTATTAAGAGTTCGTTTTTTAATATTTCTTGTTATTTATATAACTTACCGTCTTTGATTCTTTTGACAAAACCAAACCATCTCGAAACACTCTGATCCATCTCTTCCCTGTACGAAGCTTTTTATCATTTCTATCTACATACTTCTCGACCTTTCAATTTTTCTTGCGCCACAGATACGGTGCAAGCAGCTTACATCAAACTCTTCAGCTTTATTTCTTGCATCCGCACTTCACTTCCTTATAGGAGAGCTGCCTCAACAATTCATTCATACATTCTTACTTTAGCTTCCAAAGAAACTTAAAGTTTCTTCAAAATAATCTGCAACCGCACCGAAACCTTCCTTGCTTTTCCTATTCTGTGACACACCTCTTCTGTCATCATACCACCATCCGTTATATTTACTCTTCCCTAACCTTCCAATATCCATCAACCAGAGCAACATTCATTTCTCCATCATCTTGGCTGGTTTCCACAAGGTTCTATGTACAACATTCCTAATAATATATTATGCAACAAATCTATGTAAATTAGAAATCGCATGCTGATTATTTTGTTGCGCATTCTATCAAGTGTATCAATGAATTTTCAGAATTGTAATGAAAAAATATTCTTGTTAATGAACTAGGCCAAGTACTGTGTAAAACATGTTGTTTTAATATATACCTCTCCTATTTCAATATTATTTACTCTCAGTGAGTAAAAATACAAGTTCCAGGAACTCTGCTCAATACAATGATAATTTTTACAATTAAATTAGGTAGCATTCTTCTGCTTTATTTGTAATATATTATCAAATCTTCATCTATGTGTATATGTAATGAAAATATTCAATTTTAAAAATATAACATTTCAAAAATTAGTCCAGACTTGAATAATGCACCATTATTTCTAATGCATAAAACAAGCAACACGTTCCTGAATTAATTATAACATTCTACCAACTGACTAATATATGCTGCTTTATTTTACCAACTGTAAATAATGTATCCCTTTATTAACTATAGCATTTTACCAATTATAAGTAATGAAGCCAATTATGAATTACAAAATACTCTAGAAACTTGAACAACAGACTTAACTCATCTCCCTTAAAAAAGTTACTGAAGAACATTCAGTTTTTTCATTATATTACACCATAGTGTAGGAACTTTATTATGCAACGTTATTCCTAATGCAATAGGATCTAAATTTCCAAACCCTCTGACAAGTAACATTATCAACGTGTTTGGCCTTTAACTATTCAATGTGGACAGGCAACTGGCAGTGCTCATTACGTCAGCAGAGTAATTTTGAAATATTTCACGAAATCGATAATATACTGGACGTTGTTCAAGAATCTAGTAGAATTTTGAGGGGATAAAACTCACTAATTTTATCAAGTTATACGACCATTATTGGCATAACATTTTCAATGTTTCACATGAAATTCGGACAATGTTTGAAGATAATTTTCAGTATTGTTTCAAAAGATTATTATAATTTTTTTTAATGATTTTGCCGACTTTTCAAAAATTCGTGATCTGTTATGGAATAACTTTTTCCAATATAGCTAATGAAATGAATGCTACTTTTTTGTTAAAATTTACTAAGTTCACTAAGTCAAGGCCGTTTTTGGCCGATTTCTGGGAGTAACACCATGGATTGAAAACCACTTTACAGGATAGTTTTCCGAGCTGGATCATGGCATTACTAAATTGTGACATATATTTTCCACCTTATTTCATAAAAATATGACCACACTTGCACCATTTTACTCCATTTACTGTAAGGTAATACGATAATGTTTTGGATGATTTCATTCCGACGAAGGTTATGAAACTGCCACCATTTTTGCGACTTAATAAATTTAAATAATCCTTACGACGCAGCTACTAAAAACGTTTCCATTTTTTCATCGTATCCAAGAGAGAATAATGTCTTCTAGCATACTTCACAAAATTGTTATAATGTTTGTGAATCTCACGAGATTAACCGATTTTCGGGCACATTAAACGAAACGGGTATACCTCTTTGGTAGTGGACGAAAATTTAATTTTTTCGAGATTCATATTATAATTTGTGTTGTGAACAATTTCACGAGACTCGGATCATTCTTTTATTGCTCATTTTTTCGGTGGCTGCTAAAAAATACACTTACACGTTCGCCGACGCGGGTTTTCTTCACGTGAGCAGTCGGAGTTCGGCTGAATATTTCTCCGATATTCTCAAATTCGGTTTGATTTAGAATGAGTTAAGGCTTCGTAAGACTTTCAGAACTGACACGAAGCCAATAGTGAAGCCATTAAAATTACTAGAAGCTCAGTTTCCACTCTAAATTACTATATATATATAAATCCTAAAACTAAATTTCATATATACAAATAAACTTTATATATATATATATATATATATATATATATATATATATATAATATATATATATATATAATATAAATATATATATATATATATATATATATATATATATATATATATATATATATATATATATATATATATATATATAGTATATATAAACATACATGCGTGTCTATGCACGGACATATGCATATCATGCATATATGTATGTAAATACATATGTTATACAATATACATACATACATATACGCCGTATACATATCCTGTCGCGGCAACCTTACCTCTCTCTGCTGCAAAACTATTTACCACATTTCATTCCCACTCTGGCACTTACCTGAAAAAGAAAAAAAAGACAAGAACATTTTAATAAAGTTTTGGAAATTCAGTTAGAAGCCCTGTGACCAAAATTGTATATACTTGCTTAACGACTTGGCAATGCCAGTTCAGTAAGGTAAAAGAATATTTTAACTTGTTCTATAATGAAAAAGCAACCATTCTGAATAATAATAATAATAATAATAATAATAATAATAATAATAATAATAATAATAATAATAATAATAATAATAATAATAATAATAATAATAATAATAATAATAATAACAAATTTTTCTTATTGTTTTTTTTTATCACTGACACACTTTCTTAATTTGCTACGCAAGCATTATGAAAAAAGCACTGTAAGCACAAAAAAAAAAAAACATAAAGGCAGCACAGAATTTATACAGATACAGAGATGTATACACATTTCTGAAAAGAAAAAATATAAGTTACAACATCAAAGAACGTCACTTCTAAATGTCATTACAGCCTCTTTTAAACCGATGAATATCA
>NC_089793.1:38901951-38904451 GCF_040412425.1 Macrobrachium rosenbergii | reverse complement strand
GGGTATTCAGTACTTCTGAAAAACTTGTTCATTTTTTATAAAATGGCAGATGGGCCCGATATCTTGTTGTAAGATTCTCGAAATACTATCAGTGGAAACCAGACCAAGAAATACTGTAAAAGCATGAGGTCGAGTGTTCGGTGAATGACCGTTTCATTTCCGTAGATTTGGTGGGTGACACAGAATCTTCTCTCTCTCTCTCTCTCTCTCTCTCTCTCTCTCTCTCTCTCTCTCTCTCTCTCTATCTCTATATATATATATATATATATATATATATATATATATATATATATACATATACATATATATATATACATACACACACACACACACACACACACACACACACACACATACATATATATATATATATATATATATATATATATATATATTCAACTCGTTGGATTTCATTAAGTTCATAACGGGACTGCCGTTGCCAGAAAGCTAAAACCTATAAAATCAGACCATTGTAAGTAATAATGACCTTGAACTTCACAAACAAGAAGTATGTGCATATCTGTATACCAATTACACACCCATTTCTTAAAAATATAAAGTGAACACAAGCTCACTTCATGCAAAGATGGATATATTAATGCATGCACAAACACACACACAGAGTTACTCACGCAGTACATACCTGTACCTGAACATCTAAATTTTGCCTAGTCACCTAAAAGCTAGGTACTCCTCTTGCACATACAAAAGCTTCCGTCGTGAAATGAGGTATGTTTCTCTAATATTATTTTATCCTCCATTATATCTACTTATGGCATCTTTTGCAGCCTATAATATAAGCTAACTGTTTCTTCAGTCCGCGTATATTTCTTTGTAATAACGAGGTAAAACGGATTCCATCCTTCACTATGTTATAAGCTATTATAACCTCTACCATAACCTTTCCTTGTCGCCTTATTGAGACATTCCGTTCACAAATAGATGTTATTGAAAGGACATCTAAAGAACAACTAAAATAACCAGCAATGATTAGGGCCAATAATGAATAATGATGTGGTAAAGTATCCTAAATGGCACCGATACTATAAAAAGGTGACCTGGGTTGTTTACAATATACATTTACCTGGTCAGACCTTCTGAAATCTATACCAGGCAATACTCGGGTAATGATTGTCAATTGCTGCTCAATATGACTTCTTCGCTCCTTCGTCGATGATACTTAGAAATTCAAACAAAATCATAGATTCTTATTGATGAGTGATGCGTCGATAACCGGCTCCGAGAGAGAGAGAGAGAGAGAGAGAGAGAGAGAGAGAGAGAGAGAGAGAGAGAGAGAGTTAAAGAAGAGAGGTTAAAAACACACTGTACTAATATGCATATATATATATATATATATATATATATATATATATATATATATATATATATATATATATATATATATATATATATATATATATATATATATAGAGAGAGAGAGAGAGAGAGAGAGAGAGAGAGAGAGAGAGAGAGAGAGAGAGAGAGAAATGCTGTCACCTCTTAATGTTACAAAATAATAATGTACTGTAGGTGTAAGTGAGGCCTTTAAATTGGATGACGTTGCAATCTTAACCAATGCTGTCTTTGGATTTAGAGGAAAATGCTCATAGTTCTTCCTTGTACAAACTTTATTCTTATTATTAATTGAAATTTGGATGATAAAAATATGAAAAACTTATTTGACAGAAATTGGGAGGGGCAAAAGGATTCTCATTCATGAAAACACTGTCCTTATGATTCTTTTCAAATGTGGATTAGCAAAAACAGGAATAACTTATCTTACAGAAATTGGGAGGGACATAGGAATTATTAATTTAAAAATTAAAATTGAGAAAATGGAAATAAGGTGGTTTATGAAAAAATTATGGGTTTATGATTTCTTTATAAAATTCATCATTGAACATATATGAGAATCATAAGTAGGTAAAAAAGGGAAAATATATAATATATTAAGATCTTTGAACGGAATACAATATAAAACAAGTAAAAAATCGAATTTTCTGTACAGCGTATAATGCTGTATGAATTTCTCTTCCACGGCCCATAAAACTCTCAGCCGCGGCCCATGAAACTTTTAGCAGGTGGTGGCCTATGTTGTTGGTACGTATACCGCTGTCAAACGTATGATTATGGCTAGTTTTAACCATAAAATCAAAACTACTGAGGTTGGAGGGCTGCAATTTGGTATAGTTGATAAGTGGAGGGTAGATGATCAACATATCAATTTGCAGCCCTCTAGTCTCTGTAGTTTTTTTGTGGAGAAGAGAAGAATATTCGTAATTAATGCGAGAAAATGTGAGAAAATCTTTATATCAAAATCTTGGATCAAGAAAATAGAAAAAGAATATTTGAAAAAAATTGGATTGAAAATAAAAATCTTACGAAAAAAAATAATCAAAACTCAAGAGTATGATATCGATATATCTGTTATAGAAAAAAAGTAAAAACAACTAATACTAATGTGGGAGAAAAAAAACCAATATATCAAATTCTAGAATTG
>NC_089793.1:38891951-38896951 GCF_040412425.1 Macrobrachium rosenbergii | reverse complement strand
GGAGGAAAAATGCCTTCTTGAGGCCAGAGACCACCCAGTGCATCAGATTAGTCTATTTACTGAGAACTCCGACTGTGATGGTAATAACTGGTATACCCTTAACACTTGCTCTATATATGAGTGATAAAGAGGACAAAATTGGTGAGAAATATGAATGTAGGAAAGAAACTGAAAAAGTGGGGGACAGGTGAAAAGAAGGATAATTGTGTTCTGAGGTGGTCTGGTTGCGTGGCAAGAATGGAAGATGACGGTGCTCATGAAAAGAGAGAAAAATTTCGAAGTTTAAAAAAAAAAAAATATGTTGACTAGGGGAATAGAAAGGTGTTTTGGGAACTAAAGGGGTTAATACACAGGAAGTGTGAAATTTCGTACAAACTCAGTGGCAAATGGCACGCTTCACTTAAGAGAGATTCGACGGGATACTGATGTACAAGTGTATGAAACAGCTAATGTTTATCATTTTCTAGAAGAGAAGATCGGAAGGGTAATTTCATGCCCAGATAGTGCAAAGGGCCTAAGACCTAATTTATCCAAAAATTGTATTAATATATAAACAGTCTAAGTTTTTTTCTTTTAAATAATGCTTAAAGGGTTCCCTTTACTTAACAATGCTTAACCTGTATTTATCAAAAGCTGAAGGTAATACTGAACGGTTCTATGATTACTTAAACGTTACAGATTACCGAAGACGGGCTATAAGCATTTCCAGGGAAAGCTCTTTGGATAAACTAACAATAAAGAAATACAACGATCACTTGCATATTATGTTGTGCTTTGTGTTACCTCAGTGAAGGCAAACAAATCATTTATCAAACCTTGCGTGCTTGCATGAACACCAATAAAAAGACGAAGGCTATGCATTATTAAATAAGAGAATTATAGAATCTTAAAATTTGAAAGCAAACCTTGAAAGTGAGACAGACAACAGCATTCTTGGCAGGAAAAGAGAACTATGCATTCAGAAAAAGTGAACAGCTCAAATATTAATAGTTGTAGAGGAATATTCTAATGAGCCTCTCAACGTGTATTGTGCATGGGTCTAGACTTATAAATAAGAGCAATTACACAGATGAGGCAGTTTCATCTGTTGAGAGGAATTCGAAGTCTCCATGATGAGAAGGAAGGTTGTCTAAGAATCTGTAGACACGAGAGTAGCTTGATGTGGAAGTAGGTCTCAAATAAGTTGGTGCCTTTTCTCTGTGGCTGTTTAAAATATCTTTCAGAGCAAAATGTAAATGCAAGTTTGCGAAGAAAAGAGGATTGTGATCGGAAAATCGAATGACTGGTGGTTTGGGGTGATATAAAACTGACCTCCGATGGCGAAAAGAAGTTAAATAGACATGTAAGCGTTTGGATGGGGCTGTAAGGGTAGAAAGTTACAATTGAATGTTATGAAGAGTAGGCTACAGAAAACAATGTTAAAAAGAGTAGTGAAAAGAAGTTAAAAAGACATGTAAGCGTTTGGATGGGGCTGTAAGAGTAGAAAGTTACACTTGAATGTTATGAAGAGTAGGCTACAGAAAACGATGTTAAAAAGAGTAGGCTACGTGAGTGTATAGAAGCCCAGACGAAATAGTAATGACGTGAACATGAGTGATGAAGCAATGGAAATGAGGCTTATATGGAAGTAAATATTATGGATAATGGAAGAATAAGGAATGAGGTGAATCAGAGCAAGGAAAGTAGCCGTAACTTTACACTAGTTGTGGGATAAAGATATATTTATTTGGATAAAAATTGATGAATGGAAGGCCGTGAAGCACACATACGATGGTGAGAGGTGTATAAGGTTATTTCCAGAGAAAACATTAATCTGAGTCTCCGTCTATTTTCCATCCAGAAAATGGAAGATGACAGAATGGAGATATGGTGGCATATTTTGGAAATTTTTCGGTGAAGACTGACAGACAGAAAGAACTATAACAGGTTGGGTTTACTGAATTTTTGAAGTTCTGTATCCAAAGAACAAAATGATGTTTGCTCGGCAAAAGTGGAAGCTGAAGTATTAAAGAGTTTCGAATGTCGTATATGCAACAGCTACGAAGTTGTGGAAATATTTTACATAGGGGTCTAATTCTCAATTTAGCGCCCGTTGCCTTGTTTAGTTTTCAATTCAGCGCCTGTTGCCTTGTTTAGTTTTCAATTCAGCGCCTGTTGCCTTGTTTAGTTTTCAATTCAGCGCCTGTTGTCTCCTTTAGTTTTCAATTCAGCACCTGTTGTCTTATTTAGCTTTCAATTCTGCGCCTGTTGTCTCATTTAGTTTTCAATTCAGCGTCTGTTGTCTTATTTAGTTTTAAATTCAGCGCTTGTTGTCTTATTTTGTTTTCAATTCAGCGCCTGTTGTCTTATTTAGTTTTCGATTCAGCGCCTTTTGTTTTAGTTTTTAATTCAGCGTCTGTTGTCTTATTTAGTTTTCAATTCAGCGCCTGTTGTCTTATTTAGTTTTCAATTCAGCGTATGTTGTCTTATTTAGCTTTCAATTCAGCGCCTGTTGTTTTATTTTGTTTTCAATTCAGTGCCTGTTGTTTTAATTTGTTTTCAATTCAGCGCTTGTTGTCATTTTTCGTTTTTATGTCACCCTCCCTGTAAAAGCATTTATAATAATAATAATAATGATAATAATAATAATAATAATAATAATAATAATAATAATAATAATAATAATAATACCATAAATATGTTATCACCTTACACCAAATGACTCTAAATTTTATTATTACAGATGTATTTATATGTAACTAATATTTCTAGCCTAAAGAGTGAAGGAAAAATGTCTTTCTGATCTCTTTAAAACGTGTCGGTTTATATTTAAAAGGCGTTATGCAAAAGTTTCCATTATGTAATGTTTCTTGAAAAAAAAAAAATTATTTGTTTTTCTTGAAAATTAAGTAATGTGACTGTGGTGTCTTTAAAGCTGAAACCATGGAAAATTTTTCTTTCTTGGAGGGAGTAATCAGGCCACTGTCATACAAATTATCTTACAAATTAAAAGTAATGAGAATATTATGTTTTACAGCTACGAGTAATGTAAATATTTTGTCTTGATGACTAAGAAGTAACGAGACTATCGTCCTCTGAAAGCTGAGGGTTATGAAGCTATTTTGTCTTGAAAAGTTCAAGTAATATAAATATCGTGTCTTGAGATCTGAGAGAATTGAGACAATTGGTACAGTTAATGACAGGTGTGTTTTGAAAGTTGAGTCAAATAAATAATGAAACTTACTTTCTGAAAACATGCTGAGGATGTAAGTACATAAACTTAATGAGACTTATTTTTGAAAGCCCATGAATGGAATTAATATATTTTGAAAGCCTGTAAGATTAAAAATACAGAATCTGGTGTCTTGAATGATGTACGTGATGAGATTATTATCTTGAAAGCTGATAGTGACAACAGAGTCATATAGAAATATGTGATATGTCAGTATGTGGAAAGACTTATAAAGTGAAAGCTGAATATATCAGTGACAAACTATCACATCTTGAAAACTCTTAATGAAGTACATCACGAGAAACTATTCATTCTTGAAAACTGTGAAAGTAAGCAGACTATTGTATCTCACAAACTGGTAAGGATATTATTAATGAGAATACCGAAAGCCGTTTACTGAGTAGATAACGAACCTATTTCGCCTGTCTTCTAATTTGATAAGTTTAAAGGAGAGTGTTTTGGAGACTGGGCAAGGCCTAAGTCTAGAATCTATCTCAAAACCTGGTAAAGGATTTTTAAGTGTGCACTTATGCCTTGAAACCTGATAAGCATGTAAGTAATGGAGTCACGTCTTTTGTAAATTGACGTTGATGAGAGAAACGGGAACCTAAATTATCTTAACAGCTAATTTCGTATGAGGTTACTTTATCTGAAAAACTAAGTAAAGCTCTCTCTCTCTCTCTGGACTCAGAAGAGGAATAATTCTTGTGCTGAATGAAACAATACCCAAAATAATACCTTCAGACGGGCCCGAAAGGAAGCATAGTTAGTGTGAGATGATGTTGTCTATCAGGTGGTTCAGAACTGCCGAGAAGTCACTCTCCTTGCAATTGATGGAACAGTGTCCAAAATAACAGGTAGCCTACAGAAAACATTTCTAAATATGGCACGTGCTAGCCTGGCGGGTGACACAAGGCTACCTAAAGTGCATGGGATTCTTCCCAGCTCATCGGAACACTAGACAAAATAGCATAGACTAAAAAGCCATATTATGCAGCAGACCTCACTACGTGATAGAAGATTGACAGATAATTAGGAGAAGCTTTTCCCTACAATAAGTTTCGTTTTATACTTGTATTAATTTTTCTTCGCTGTGTAATCTATAATCCTAGGACCACTTTGAAAATTTCTTTTCTAAATCTCAAGCCTTGTTCCTGTACGAGAAATGATGACAGAGGAGTTGCTTAATTCTAAACTCTGAAAAATATATCATCAAAATGAACTCAAAATAAAACAATAATAGGGCTGGTAAATGTTCGTAATTCTACATATTCTTATACAAAAATTTTTATAAGCATCATATTGACAGGGTCTACTTTTAATGCAGAATTAGGCAAGAATATCAACCATCAGAAAATCTTAAAATTTTGATGCAAAGACAACATACAAATATCTATAAAAATTTCTAAAATATGCTCCTTATTCATTAAATGAATGAGATACAATAATTAATTCTATGTTTATGAATGTAATGAATATGCATTAATAATAACGGTTATGATAAATAGTTTTGCATACCTACTGTATATAATAACTTTGAAGACAAACTCCCAGTAACGATACTACCTAGTAAACCGTGTCATTAATTATTACCTGAATGATCTAAAAATAGGAGGGAAATTCCTTCCTGCCAGAACGTCAACACAAATTCAATTTAAACAAAATCAAATAAACTGATCTATACAATTTGATTTCACAACATTATCAGTTAAACAGCTATATCCACCATTATGCCAACGAACTGATAGATAAGTACAGATTATATCTGAAAGACTTTTTGGTCTTCATT
>NC_089793.1:38881951-38884451 GCF_040412425.1 Macrobrachium rosenbergii | reverse complement strand
ACATACCTGATTCACTCTGTTCAGAATTTTCTGTCTATCTATCTATCATCTATCTATATCTATATTATATATATATATATATATATATATATATATATATATATATATATATATATATATATATATATATATATAATATATATATATATATGTCGTGTAATATAAATTCATACATATTCATTTACATATATAAATTTTTCGGTGATAATATAGATATATATATGAATTTGATATTATTTGTAGCTTCTGATTGTATATATCACGGTGTGATAAAAATTTCTATATACATATATATATATATATATATATTTAATAATATGTATATATACATGTATACATATATATTTATATACTTTTATAATATATATTAATATCAGGCTAAAAATAAATGCCCATGTATATATACATATTATTTATTACTTATATAAAGATTATTTCAAATATTACAATCAAAAGCTAATATTTGCGCAGTAAATATTAGCTTTGATAAAAAGCTATAGAAAATCAAATTGATGAAAAAACTAATAAAAAAGTCCTGGTCACATAAAAGCTTGTGACCGTAAATTGTCCTAAACCTCCTACTGAAATACCTTAGACTTTCACTAAAATGTCATTACTCTCCTAATGTTTCTTAATTTCATGAAATATTTAAAAACTAACTTTAAACAAGATCTGTGTTCCTTTAAATATGGAGAAATCAATTTTAAATTACCATTACCTATCTTGATATTTTCAGCCTAACCATCCAGGCTCCTATACTGCCTTTGTTGTAAAAAAAATCTCTATTCAAATACTCAATGTTTATATTTCATCTTGCGTTAGAAATTAGAACTCTTTGATTTGGTTTAGACGCAAATATAAGAAGTAAAAAATGCGCCGAAGTCTCTTCGGCGCAATATAGTTTTCTGTACAGCCGCTACAGCATACAATCAAGGCCACCGAAAACAGATCTATCTTTAGGTGGTCTCGGTATAATGCTGTATGAGCCGCGGCCCGTGAAACTTAAACCACCGCAAGGTGGTGGCCTATCCTATACCGTTGTCAGGAGCACGATTATGGCTAACTTTAACCTTTTAAATAAAATAAAAACTACTGATGCCAGAAGGCTGTAATTTGGTATGTTTGATAACTGGAGGGTGGATGATCAAAATTCCATTTTGCAGCCCCCTAGCCTTAGCAGTTTTTAAGATCTTAGGCGGACAGAAAAAGTGCGGACGGACAGACAAAGCCGGTACAATAGTTTTCTTTTACACAAAACTAAAAGCAACTTGGCCTTATACTATGCTAAGTGCCAGACAGCTTAGCCTGAATTTCAGTACAGACTGGTCTACGAGCAACAGCCCGGCCTGGCATACAGTCATCTTAAGCCAGTGATCTTCAACTGGGGCCATGGCCCACTGGTGGGCCATGGCCTGTCCTTTTCAGGTGGGCCACGGACATTTAACTAGATTATAATAAAAAATAAATTAACTATATGAAAAATAAGAAAATAAAATAAAAACAAAAGAAATAAAAATCTGAAACTTCAGTGTAAAGGCAAAACTGTAATTCATTTTGTTGACTCATTGCCCTTCATTGCTAAGATCCAGAACTGGGTTAGGAAAATTAATGCCGGTAATTTTGCAATGTTCCGAGAATTTTTGTGATTGTTGACGGTGAAAAAGAATTAGATCCTTGTTTCCAAAATGAAATAATCAACCACCTTCAAAATTTGGGTCAAAAATTTTCCAGATACTTCCCTGATCTTGAGTCCATAGATCTGTCATTTATAAAAGATCTTTAATATTGAGCCAGATTCTGTGCCAGACCCTGACCAAGAGGAATACTTGGAAATGAAATCTGATTCTGGTATAAAGTGTTTGCAAAAGAACTCTCTGTACAGGACTTCTGGGCTCAAGTAATTTTACCCAAGAAAAGCGTGCGCTAAAAAATTCTACCTTTCTCCTCCACTCACTTATGAATCAGTTTTCTCCAATACTTCAATGAAAAGCAAGAAACCGCTTTAGGTGGAGGATGACAAAAATATGTTGTCACAATTCTCCCCCCGATTTGATAAGCTTGTAGATATGAAACAAGTACATCCATCTCATTAGCTGCCTTATCTGAGTCAGTGGTTACCATGAACAGCAGAAGTTGCGTTGTATGATCTTTTGGCCATGTTTCAAGCCGTAAGGTCAGTTTTTGACTTTATTTACAATAATCAAAAACTCAGTCATTGATTTCTGGATTATTAATTTAACTTTCTTGAAAATTTCTAGATACATTTACCATATAATGCATTTATGAAAATTCTGTTTAGCATGTTAAGAAAATGTAATAAAGTTCCTTAAATACCTGGTATCATATGTTTTATTATGAACATAATTTATATGCTAAATCGAAGGGCAGGCCATGAATATTTGAATGCCTAAAGTGGGCCATGGTCTGAAAAGTTTGAAGACCACTGTCTTAAGAAAAAACTACTAGATTTTCAAGCAAAATGACAAATAAAAACAGATTT
>NC_089793.1:38871951-38876951 GCF_040412425.1 Macrobrachium rosenbergii | reverse complement strand
GTGCCGGCTTTGTCTGTCCGTCAGCACTTTTTTCAGATCTTAAAAACTACTGGGGCTAGAGGGCTGCAAATTAGTATGTTGATCATCCACCCTCCAATCATCAAACATACCAAATTGCAGCCCTCTAGCCTCAGTAGTTTCTATTTTATTCAAGGATAAATTCAGCCATAATCGTGCATCTGGCAACGATATAGGCCAGGGCAGCACCGGCCCATGGTTAAAGTTTCACAGGCCGCGGCTCATACAGCAATATACCGAGACCACCGAAAGATAGATCTATTTTCGGTGGCCTTGATTATACGAAGTACAGAAAACTCAATTGCGCTGAAGAAACTTCGGCGCATTTTTTACTTGTGTCTTCAAGGTTACAAATTCTTTGTGGCTTCATCCATTCAAGCCTTCATCATTATTCTTTGTGTTCTTATACTTTCCCCATTTTTATCACAATTCTGGCTATTTACTGCACCCATTCAAGACTACAACATCTTCCTCCTCTGCTTCTTCTTCTTCTTCATTATATTCACGTTACTTCTTCCCTTTTGGTATCTTCATCACATTTTCTTGGTCGTATTTTGTCAGCTTCATGTATTTTATTTTTTTTCCCTTGCATGTTTTGTCATTCTTTCTTAGTTGGTTTACCGTCATTTTTTAATTCTCCCTCTGTGCTTTTTCCCAGCCATTTTTCATCATTTCTTCGCTCTAATTCTTTCCTATTCACTTTTATTCACTTTCTTATCCTCTCCTTCCCTTTTCTGACATGCAACTGACATCTTTCATTACCATGCCATCCTAAACGCTCTCAAAAGTCACGGGACGTATTTCTTCAGACGATCCCGAAGAAACGGGAGAAAAGAATGAGAGAAAGAGAAAAAAAAAGAGAGAGAGATGGAAATGAAAAAAAGATCCATAAAAAATCACTTGTAATAGTAGCGTAAAAGGGGTGAAGTGAATAAATGAACGTAACGAAATAAGACTGAGATTTAAAGAAAAAAAAATAGTAGTAAGAAAAGGGTAGGTAAAAAAAAATATAATGACTATACACGATGCGGTGTGTGGGTGAAGAATACGAGCGGTTTGAGGAAGAAGTAGAAATAATAGAGAGAGAGAGAGAGAGAGAGAGAGAGAGAGAGAGAGAGATTTATACGATGCTGTATGTTAGATACGGAGCATTTCGAGAAGGAAGAGAGAGAGAGAGAGAGAGAGAGAGAGAGAGAGGAATTTATACGATGTGCTGTGTGGCTGTTAAATGCGTGAAGAGCACTTCCAAAGTAAAGTAAAGAGAGAGAGAGAGAGAGAGAGAGAGAGAGAGAGGGTTGTGATAAGCTGTGTGGCTGCTAAATAAGAAAATCACTGAAGAAGTAGAGAGAGAGAGAAATTTATACGATGCACTGTAAGGCACCTGAGTACGAAGAACATTTCGATAAGGAGAGAGAGAGAGAGAGAGAGAGAGAGAGAGAGATAGAGAGAGAGAGAGAATGAATAATTAAGACGTTCATGTAACTTTGATGTTCTTCCATATTCTCATTCCGGAGTTTATCGGATAAAGATTGCTTCTCTAATGACCGAAGTTGAGGCGCTGGATTCAATTCCGAGACGGAAGCTCAAGATGGCCATAAATTCACGATCAAGAAAATAAAAAAGAAGAAGAATAAGAAGAAGGTTTGATTTCTCACGATCGAGATGCTGCTGTTGCTGCTGTTACTGTTACTGATGCTGTTACTGTTCTGTTACTGTTACCGTTGCTGTTACTGTTGCTGCTCCTTGTACGAATACACTGCAGCTGAAATTAATAGATTGAGGGTAAAATTATTTGATGACCGACTCGACATTTCCGCGATCTACGGACGTACAAATAATTGATCGCAGGAAAGAATGGAAGAAAAGGAAACTGAATCAAAATAGAAAATAATATAGAATGCGAAGCGGAGACGGAGTAACGGAATGATTCAATCTCTCCCCGTGCCAACAACAGATATATATAAAAATTAATCAAAATGTACAAAATATATAACAAAATATCATCTTTGCCCTGCGGTAACATAAATCTTATATGTAACTACATGCAACTTCGGTCGTTACTGGTAAAAAAAAATTGAACGAAATATTAACCGAATTATTGAAGAACCGAAAAAAATAATTCTGTATAAGAAAATGAAGTTCTGATAACTTTACTGATGGGGATGAAGTTCCTGATATTTCTAATGATGGAAATGAAGTTTCTGATATTTTTCCCGTGGGGAATATGAACTGATTGACTTCACTTCTGCGGACAAATATGAATTTCTGACATTTTTCCCGAAAGGAAGAATGAAGTTTCCTTTCTAACAGAGGGCGATAATGGAGTTCGTATTTTTCTCTGCAGCGAAAATGAAGGCTCTGATTATTTTCGTCGATGAAAATGAAGGTTACGATACTTTGCAGTATTTTTCCCGAGGGCGAAAAGGAAGTTTCTAATATTTTACCTACGGCAAAAATAAACTTTATGATTTCTTATGCGGACAAAAAAGATGGTTACGATACTATTCCTAATTGCGAAAAATGAAAATTCTGATTTTTTTTTTTTTTTTGTAGCCGAATGAGGAGTGCTGAATAGTGGCCGAAAATGAAGTTTCCGATTTTTTTTATGCAGACAAAAATCAAGGTTACAATATTTTTTCTGGAAGGCTAAAATGAAGTTCATGATTTTTTAATGTGAAAATAAATGAAAGTTACAATATCTCCCGGAAGGTGAAAAATGAAGGTTCTGAAGTTATATTGTGGACGAAAATGAAGATGCCGGTATTTTTTTCTACGGCGAAAACTAAAAGTTTGATATTTTATGCAGACAAAAACAAAGGTTATGATACTTATCCAGAGGATAAAAATGAAACTTCTGATTTCTCTGAAGACATTTTGGAGTTTCCAATATTTTTCCCAATGGCGAAAATAAAGATTTTATATTTTCTTGACGAAACGAAGTGCCTGGTAATTTTCTGTGGTCGAAAATTCAATTCGGACATTTTACCGGAGGCCAGAAATGAAGTTTCAATTATTCCCATAAATGAAATTTCTAAGTTTATTTCTATTCGCTATCCATACAAGTTTCTGATATTTTATCCCAAATAAAGTATAATAAAATATATAGCAAAATAAAATAAAATAAAATAAAGTGTCTGATATGCACTTAAATTTTCCATAATACAGTGCATATATATATATATATATATATATATATATATATATATATATATATATATATATATATATATATATATATATATATATATATAAACTATAATGATATATATATATATATATATATATATATATATATATATATATATATATATATATATATATATATATATATATTTATAACTGGATGTAAACATTGAGAAAGTATCAAAATTATTATTATTCAGTCAATAGTGAACTACCTATAAAACGGCTATTTAACAGGTTTCGTTTTCGAAGTAAACAATTGTTTGCATAACTAGAAGTAAGGGAAATAATTCTTGTATAGTAAAATTGTCATATTCCACGGAAATAACGTAATTTGAGATAAATAAATTTTCTTTTTAGGTAAAGGCATTTCAAACTATGTTTATATATATATATATATATATATATATATATATGTATGTATATATATATATTTATATTTATTATATTTATTATTCAGTATTTCAAAAATATACTTTCAAGTTAAACTTACAGGAAACAACATGAATGAAAAACCCGCTTTAATAATAATAATAATAATAATAATAATAATAATAATAATAATAATAATAATAATAATAATAATAATACTATTAATATTATATTATTATTATTATTATTATTATTATTATTATTATTACGTTATTATTATTATTATTATTATTATTATTATTATTATTATTATTATTATTAAATAATTATTGTTATTAAACATTTTGATCAGACCACTGAGTTACCATTCTTAAGGCTCACCGGCTGGAAAAGAATGTTTTGTTCTTAATAATTATTTAGATCTTAAACAAATTAAGAATCACTAGTAAAAATATCAACGACTGGATAAACTAAAAACGTTCAAGTTATTGACAGAATTTCCGAAAGGGATATGTTCCTAAAGCTTTTTTTTTTTTTTTTTTTTTTAACTGGGCAATAACGTAAAGCAAAGTTCATTACAAGTTGTAAATGTTGTCTTATATTCTGTGACTGGGCCGTTTTGTTCGCTAATCAAACCCTTACGGGTCAAATGACTGTTCATAATTCGGAATGGGTTGAAACTGCTTGAAACATAAATGAAACATTGTATTGTGAAATATCGTGTTTCAGGATAACTGCTCAAAAACTGTATTAGAACCTCATGGAAATGAAATATAAAGAGATACATTTTCATATAAGAATTAATTTATGCCATGTAAACGAAAAAAAAAAAAAATTCCATAATTATTGAAATTCAGACACTTTTGGTGCATATGCTTCTGTAACCATCTGGGTAAGCATGGGTATGGGGCTAGCAACCTCATCCAATTAACCAAATAATACTAAAAACATTTGCACCAGTTCTAAGGAACCTTGAGTGAACTGCAGCCGGTAACAAATAATGAGAACCCAACAAAATGAGTCAGTACATTGTGTAAAGGAAAATCGAGAATTTTTGGAGAATTATTAAGAATCCAAAATAACATTAAGATAATAAATCAAACTGAATAAAAGTAAAATTTCCATCATCCTCGTACCATACTCAAAGGATGTCAGAATTAAATATATTTCAATAAAAAATGATTCATTTGAGAATTTATGCAAGTAATAAAATGAATTATTTCTTAAAACTGGATTTGACAAGCAATATATTTCTCAGGGAGAAATTGCATTTTCAATTTAGTTATAAAATATAATAATAATACTTGTTTAATATTGAAATCAGGGTCTCAAAATGAGATGTATTTTTTTAAATACATCGGTACAGTGATGCAACACACTTATGTAATTATATTTGCTTGAATTTTCACAACGATCTGAGTATACAA
>NC_089793.1:38861951-38866951 GCF_040412425.1 Macrobrachium rosenbergii | reverse complement strand
AGTATCTCTTGACATATGAGCTACAAAATACTGACAAAATAAAACTTTTACACTGACTTCCTGAAACGCTCCAGAAGTAAACGAAAAGTCCAAAATTTCATTCTTATTTGAATGAAATGACTAAACATCTTTATTACTTACAGGTCTAAAATATTCAGTTATTGACAAATATTACAATTATCTGGCATTTCTAAAATTTACATTTATTTATCTTAAGTTCAAAGAAATATGATAATAAACATTATATCACTGTATTCATATCTATTTAATTTCAATGAAAACTTAAGTTTTCCGAGCATGAATGTCTGGAGTTCTAATTGTAATTTTAAATATATTTTTATACAATGTAAAAAAAAAATTCACCAATATCTGACACTATATAAAAATTGCATAAATGATTCTGTTAAAAACTTATTTTTCATTTCTTATTCGAATACGTCATGGGGAGGTTTTACTTATATCCCCATGAAACCATCAAATTAATAAAAAATTAATGAATAATAAATATAATTAAAAATATCTCCATAGCAAAATGAATTATGCATGAATCTAAGTTTTCGAAAAAGTCTAAGGGGAAATTACGAAGGTTTTCCCGTAGTCATTTTTACTTAAAGATTTGTTGAATACACACTACCTATGGTAGGGGCAACTAATGAATACTAAAACAACATTCAGACAAGCAGGTCCGGAGGCTTATATAATTTCTAACAAATTCGCACACACATATATAAAAATAGATGGTGTGGATGGCTCACTCGAAGAAAATAGTGTCCACCTTTCAGGAGTCTAGTAAAGAACGAACTCCTTATGAAGATAATTCCCACAACATTAATCAGTTCATAACTTCTGCCGGACATATCTTAAGCAGGAATAAAATACATATCTTAACACAAACACACATACAATAATATAAAAATATATATTATATATATGAATATACATATGCACACATATACAATATATATATATATATATATATAATATATATATTATATATAATGTGTGTATATATGCATATACATATATATAATATATATAAATATATATATATATATGTATGTATATTATGCATATATATATATATATATATATATATATATATATATAATATATATATATATATATATATATATATATATATATGTACATATACAAAATATATATATATATACACTTATATATAAATATGTATATATATATATATATATATATATATGTATATTATGCATATATATAATATATATATATATATATATATATATATATATATATATATATATATATATATATATATATATATATATATATATATAACATATCTAGTTACATAACAAGTTTTTTAAAATCGATGAATCCCACAGAAATATCTTTATGGGATTTATATCTTATGATCTGTCATTCGCTGTTGGCTGAAATGATATCAATAATGTTATGTCAAACAAGAATGACTAAGGTATTGTGGGGTATCGTGGGTCAAATGGGGGTAGTTATTTCGAATCAGAAGCAGTCATGACTTTTTTCCTATGTAATGGAGAAAATAATATTCATATATTTACAGAAATGTTTGAGTTCACAGCTGTCAAGGTCATCATTCTATGGAGTCTCCCATTTATTCACGATATTTGGTTCTGGAGCTTCTATGAAATCATTTGTAATACCTGAACCTCTGTTCAGTGGTTCTCAAATTTTTTGGTATCGTTACCCCCAGCAGTGGTGCGATAGATCACCGTAACCCCTACCCCATTCCTCTTCAGTTATTTGAATTTATAATATAAAGGAAAGAAAAATATTGGAATGCTTAATTTCTAATGCATTTCATATGTAAGAAATTAATTTTACTTTTACTGAAGTCTTAAGAAATAAAGAATTTAGAATTTAGGCATTATTCCTTTGACAAAAAATTAACATTAAAACATTGCTCCTTTTATTAAAAATTGAATTACAGCATTATTTGTTTGGTAATTAAAACAAACATAAAGGCATTATTACTGCATTATTAATGGGAAACATGTTATTTATTTGTATTATTATTATTTAAAGATTTACTGACTTTTACTCCAAAGAACTATTAGTTTTAGAAAATACCTCGTTACCTTCCAGAAACAGCTTCATTATCCCCAGTTTAAGAACCACTGCTCTATATAATCGTAAGGAACTGGGATGTTAGTATCTGAAACCACATCAGATGCTCTATTTAACGTTTTAGAAGCTCACTCTACCCACCAGCAACCGGAGGCAACAATTCAAATGCATCCGCCAATCGTGAGCAACATGTTTACCGTCAACTCCAAAAAAACAGTAGGGAATGTAATGAGTCAGATGCTAGTTGCAGTAAACAGGCAAGTAAAAATCTATGCGCCCTATCATAATTACTCTCACCAACAATGAGATTACCAGGTATAATAATAATAATAATAATAATAATAATAATAATAATAATAATAATAATAATAATAAATAATAATAATAATAATAATAATAATAATAATAATAATAATAATAATAATAATTATTATTATTATTATTAATATTATTATTATTATTATTATTATTACTGAATAATAATTTAACCAGGTCACTGATTTAGCATTTTTCACTCTCAAAAGGTTTCCTGAAGAGCTTTGGTGACGAAATCAGCGAGAATAAAAGGTAACTTTAGGAGAAGAGTAGAAAAAAATTTCTATTGTTTTCGTGGTAGAATAAACACAAAAATTAATTAAAAAATGTTTGCTACTCATTTTCCTGATCTTGTATCATTCAATTATTTGCCTTGCCCAGAAATCATTCAAGTTAGTGTTCACTGGATAATTCAATAATTACAAGTACATTTACATTATTTTTAAATCTCACAACCTTTCACAAAACAATAGAAACGATTTGAGGTTTCATTGCCAAGGAAGCTTGGTAATATATAAAGTTAAATTCCGGAATCTTCCAGGATTAAACTACAGTAAGCGGAGATGCCATGATTACTAACTATTTAGGTCCATTAAATAATTTGTCAAATGATCTATGTTCTTAGTGGCGTCCTTTGTTTCACCTTTACTGAGCTTTCATGTTTTCTACAAAGTGAAGGAGGTTTGAACTGGATCTTAATTTACTTAGGCTCCCTTATGGTTTTTGTTTAATATTTAAAAACACCATACGTCAAGTTTTCAAGAACTGAATGGATGGCGATGAGACGTGGAAAAAATGCAATTCGGTGAGATTTCACTGGAAAAAAAATTCAGTTGAAAAACTACACAGAACTGCTTAATCATTCGCTAAATACAAGCTACATTGACTCACAACCTAAATACCATGAACGACAGATAAAAAAAAATAAGTCGCAAAACAAGATATGAAGACAATTCATAAAGGAATTAGATTTCCTGGTGATCTAATTTAAAACCTACGGTACATAACAGAGGTTAGGGTGGTCTGTGAGTGTCCCTTATGAATAAACAAAACTACAAAGAAACTCATTCTAAACACAAACTCCTCACCCTCACTGTGGACGGGGGAAAAATAACAGCAAAATCATAGTAATCTGCTTTTCAAGATCTATCACTTTCAAGTACGTTTCCAAGTTTCTTAGCCAATGCACACTTGTTTAAAAACCTACTGATACACATACATTCATTTGGAGGGGCTTATTACTTCTGATCAATGGGTGAACATTTTCCAAAAGCTAATGAAAAATGCAAGATTACAAACAATTTATATTGAGCTACCTTAGTTTTGAGAAAAATATGAATCACTGGGGTAAATTAGCATGGATATCATACGTCTGGATATAAGAATCAATACCAGAAATCAGGATAAGGACAGGTAACAGAAGTTTGCTCAAGAGGACAGATACCAGCAAGCAGGATAAAAGGACAGATTCCATAAGCCAGCACCTACGGAATCAGGATAAAAGGATAAATACCAGCAATCAAAATAAAAGGATGGATACTGCAGTCAAAACACAAGGAAAGACACAGGAGACTACGATAGAATCATAGGTACCAAGAGCAGAGCCAAAAGGATAAATCCCAGACGTCAAAAGGATTTTTAAAAAATCAGCTAAAACGAATAGACACCGAATGGATACCAGGGGTCAGAAAAAAAAAAGTAAAACGATAGATATCAGAAGTCAGAACAATGCAAAACGGAGTGTAAGCTGAATATCTAAACTCATGAAGAAACTGTTTGTATGCCGAAGGTTTATGGACTTAAAATGTCTCAGGTTACATCAGTGTTTTTCCAAGCGCAGATACGCTGTTAATGAAGTAAGTTACTGACCGGTGAATTCCTTTACTGGTTTTTGTGAACTGGAGTAGCTACAATTATGATAATCGACGCCGGCTGTGGGATGTTTGTGTGAAACAATTAAAAAAAATGTTAAAAATGTTTTAAAACAATCAATCAGTCAATATATTTCATCCATAATACTTCATATAAAAGTAATGCAAGTTGGTAAGACACATTATAGCTGCAAGTTCATCCAAGGCCAACAGGGAGGCTATATCAAGCTATATAAAGTGAGTGAAGGAGACTTTGTAATAAGAAATAAATCTAAAAACACACCAAAAATCGCCTCTCGAGAAGAAATGGAAGTTGGGTACTATTTTCTTCTCAATGAAGGGGCGTCTAACATTATCTTATAATCAAGCTGTGGCAAAAAAAGTAAGAGAAGTCCAAGACTTCGAATTAAACGCACCCAAACAGGATCAAGAAAACAGGCTGTGTCTGCAGTCTGGACGAAAATACAGAGCTGTGAGACCAGGGATTACATCATCAAAATTCATGAAGATATCGTCTCAGTACTCCAGAGTATACTACAGAGACGAGGGTCTCCGAAACAGAAGCAACAATGATTTCACTGGAAATCGTCGACACAAGAATATAACAGAGTTTAGCAATCTCAGATGCTGAAGGTGATCTGTGCTGTGGAAATAAACAGGGGTATGAAAGACATGGCAGCGGCTGCAACAAGGACTTAAGAATACAAATCAAGTTTGTTACAATGTTAAGGA
>NC_089793.1:38844451-38849451 GCF_040412425.1 Macrobrachium rosenbergii | reverse complement strand
TATATATATTTATGCACACAGACACATAAACAAAACACACTATACAGTGTATATATATATATATATATATATATATATATATATATATATATATATATATATATATACAGTATATATACATATATATATATATATATATATATATATATATATATATATATATATATATATATATATGTATATATATATATATGTATGTATGTATAATATATATAATATATATATATACTATATATATATATATATATATATATATATATATACATATATATATACACACACACACACATATACACCAAATGTTATTAAGGGTTTGGTTAAACGTCTGACATGGCTACAACGTAAAAATAGATCCGATGAGTATCATCTCAATATAATATTTGCGCGTCTCGTGGTGTGATGTGTTCTCGCAAGTGCGAATTCTGTTAAGGAAGGAAGCAAGATATCGAGCCTTCTCTAATATTTGAGTGAAAAATCTTTGGCTGAATGGATGAAAAGCCTCTTCATTCTTTCCTAATGTGAAATTCCAGTGAAATTCGGATTCCAGGTTTCCAGCCAAGATATGAGTAGTCTTTTTCTATCCTGTCAGTATGGCTGTAGCATATTTTTTTTTTTTTACTTTCATACCAGTAAGTTTTTTCCAACTTAATACCTGTAAAAGTTTTTCTTTTATTATTTTTACCAGTAAACTTGTAACACGGATTTGGTCACCCCGCAAGTTTGTAGTTCCAGGAACAACAAGCAAAAAATGCGCCGAAGTTTCTTCGGCGTAATCGAGTTTTCTGTACAACGTATAATCAAGGCCACCGAAAATAGATCTAGCTTTCGGTGGTCTCGGTATAATGCTGTATGAGCCGCGGCCCATGAAACTTTAGTCACAGCCCGGTGGTGCCCTGTCCTATATCGTTGCCAGACGCATGATTATAGCTAATCCTTAAACCTTAAAATAAAATAAAAGCTACTGAGGCTAGAGGCTGCAATTTGGTATGTTTGATGATTGGAGGGTGGATGATCAACATACCAATTGCAGCCCTTTAACAATGGAGTTTTTAAGATCGAGGGCGGGCAAGAAAAAGTGCGGACAGAATAAAGGAGGCTTACGGACAGACAAAGCCGGCACAATAGTTTTCTTTTCCAGAACACTGAAAATATTGAAATAACAAAAAACCAAATCTTGGTTTTTCAACGTAAGAGGAATTACTGTTGCATTATACCTAAAGGCAATGAATTGTATTGTACCCAGAGGCAACGACTGTTACTTAATAATCTAAGTAAATAAGCCTTGAGTCATAGGAGAGATCTCTATTCTTCTGATGTAATTTAACAACCACTAAGACAAGTCCAATTGCCTGCCATGTCTCTGTGAGTGTGAGAATATTACCTTCATTCTATACTTAGGTCACTGAGTTGAGTCATTCTAAAGCTAATATTAGGAGACACAGGCATGAGGAACTTGACTTATTGAAACAGATGCAATGCTAACATGGCGCTGGTGTCTTGGAATGGTGAATATTATCTATTTAATCATTTCTCAGTCGCTGGGTGCGATGATTCTCAAGCTAACAACGTGAAACATATGCTTGAAATTCTTCATTTACTGTTGCAGATGTCCTTTTGAATTTAAATTTAAAACTTTAAAATTTAGATTTTAAATCTTAAAGGTTGTGGATCTCTCGGGAAGCGGGAAGCAGTAACCCTTTTGATCTGGCGGTTTGCTGCTAACTTCATCCCCTCCACTGACTAGCTTTGGAATTCTATCATCACTTAGGTTTTTTCTGACTCCTGCAATATCTAATTCATCATGAGGAGAAAAGACTAGACCTTCCTTTGGTCTTGTTCCTCATTGGACGGGTTGGTATCGTTCTCGGCTGGCACTCTGCTAGGCCCGCGTTCGATTCTCCGACCGGTCAATGAAGAATTAGAGAAATTTCTTTCTGGTGATAGAAATTCATTTTTCTTTATAATGTGGTTCGGATTCCACAATAAGCTGTAGGTCCTACAAGTTAGGTAACCAATTGGTTCTTAGCCACGTAAAATAAAGCTAATCCCTCGGGCCAGCCCTAGGAGAGCTGTTAATCAGCTCAGTGGTCTGGTTAAACTAGGGTATACTTAACTTTCCTTTGGTCTTCGGGTAAATAAAGGTTTAAGTTACCTTTTCCATCGGACTCTTTATTTATAAAGTAAGACTCAAGACTTCCTCCACTCAATGTTAAGGAACAAGACAACGTAATTTAATTGGTTTTCAAAAAGGCATTAATGAATGTGGATACTATAGCGACGGAGATGATATGACAATATCTCCCCAGAGTTTTTCATCAATCGAATAAAGAAAAAAAAACAAAAGCAGCAACAGTAACAAAAACTACGTTTTTCAACTGTATGAAAAAATAAAAGACGAAAATCTTCATAATCATTATTACTAAGATAAAAACCAAACAATACCACCAATTAAAATAATAATAACAAATATAAAATGATCTGGCCACGAATACAATGAATACACACCAAGCATCCGAGGCTTGAAAACAATTATCATAAATAATAACAAACGCGCAGGAGACGCCTATGGGGTGAGAGACGGCGCATGCGCCCTGAAAATCCTTCTATAGATCGAGCTTCGCGGCCCTTTCCCGTAGCCGCTGTCAGGGATAATGACGATTATGATGATGAATTTCATGATAAGAACCACCATTTTGGGCGAAGATACGCAGCTTGCTTCGAACAAAGAAGAAATTTCGAAATGGTAAATGATTCTACGAACGATATCCACGGCGTTTATTGCGAGGAGTTATGTTGGACTTGCGACAGAATGAAAATTCAAGATTTGGATGACGTTGTTGAAATTAATGATTGATTGATTTGTCTAATACTGTGAAGTTTTATATAATTGTCAGCATACTTTTGTTATATGCTAAAATAATAAACTGTATATATAAATATTCTTGGTGAAGAAAAGGCATCGATACTGGCAATGAATGTTGTTACAAAATTTATTGGCTTTGTAGAATGGCACAATTATTCCCAGATACACAATACATACACACGTATATATACATATAACATTAGTTTATATATATATATATATATATATATATATATAGTATATATATATATATATATATATATATATATATATATATATATATATATAAACCAGAACTCCATGGATTCACACTTCATTTACATACGTACACACGTACACACACACACACACACACACACACACACACACACACATATATATATATATATATATATATATATATATATATATATATATATATATATATATATGTATGTCATGTGGCTTATACTTACCCAACATAAAATTACATACCTCTACATTCTATACATATACGATACACACACATATCCACAAGCAACACACACTGTTATAAATTTATGCTAGTCACGGTGAGAAACAACTTCCATAACGTGTTTAGGACGTAGATTCGTACCTACGTATTTTCCTGCATGCTTACGCTATATGAGCTTTCAACCAACTGCAGATATATCTACTTTTTCTCTCCATTATCATGTGTCTTCTGAGCTTTTTCCTTAATAATAATAATAATAATAATAATAATAATAATAATAATAATAATAATAATAATAATAATAATACTGGAAAGTTCCAGAAAGCAACAAAATATATTCACCTATCTAATAATAATAATAATAATAATAATAATAATAATAATAATAATAATAATAATAATAATAATAATAATAACAACTGAGATATAAAAAGTAATTTGTGAAGACACACATATCCTACACATAGGCAATCACTGCATTTGCTACATAGGCACTATGTGAACGAACCCAATTATTAATCATAAATTACATACAAATATTTTTTAAACTTATGGACAAAATTTAATTCATTTCAGATATTTCAGTCTTTTACACTTCTACCTAAAAACATATTACCATCCTTATTACTGTCAGTTTATTGTTAGCCTAAAGCCTCAGAGACCAACTAAGAAGAGCTTTTCGGAATGAGGCTGCTAGTACTATGCCCCTATATTCGGCCCAAACTGAATCTGGTACCCATACACAGTTTGGGTCGACTGCTGGGTGGAAGGTTGAACCGCAGATCTAGCAAATGCTAACCAAATGTTCTAGCACTGAGCCAAGAGGCTGCCACTAATATAAAGATAATTTTTTTCGCAATATGAATCACGTTTTAGTTTTTATTCCTTGATAAAAATATTTTAATAATTTACCTCTTCATTAAATGCTACCATGAAACTTCAGATATTCACCATGAAGAATTTTAGTCACTAAAAATAATAGTTTTTCTTCCCAATATAAATGAAGTTTTTTTTTACTGATTTCATGCGTTTGCACAAAACTTTTATTAAGCATAAATGTAACATGAACTTTCAGAGGTAGGTCATGAAAAATTTGCACACTGAAAAATCGACGGCTTTTTTCCAATACGAATAATCAGGCCAAAAAATATTTTGAAATGGAGAACAAACACATGACGGACAAAGCGCTCTCATGATTTTTTGCTTATGCATTAATTGCCTATTCACTGGCCATCGTAAATTATGCAAGAATGCACAAACAAGAATGCACGAGCAATTATGCATCAACGTTATTTCGGGAAAAAATGGCTCTCCATTATGACGGAAAAAATTGATAACGTTCAATATCAACATGAAAGTTACCACTAAATACACATACGTGCGCATGGAGAGAGAGAGAGAGAGAGAGAGAGAGAGAGAGAGAGAGAGAGAGAGAGAGAGAGAGAGAGAGAGAGAGAGAGATTTGATAAAGGAAAAATTATTACATAAACGTGAATACCAAAATGAGAGAGAGAGAGAGAGAGAGAGAGAGAGAGAGAGAGAGAGAGAGAGAGAGAGAGAGAGAGAGAGAGAGAGCAAAATTTGATAAAGGAAAAAATATAATTACATAAACTTAAATACTAAGCAGAGAGAGAGAGAGAGAGAGAGAGAGAGAGAGAGAGAGAGAGAGAGAGAGAGAGAGAG
>NC_089793.1:38829451-38831951 GCF_040412425.1 Macrobrachium rosenbergii | reverse complement strand
TTACGAGTGTTCAAGCAACAACAAAAGCGATCCAGGATCGCATTTGAGAGGAAATAGTATTCTGTACTTGTTAAAAATGAATGTAACTATTCTGCTATAATCAAGTATTATTTTAGTTATAATGTACGAGTCTTCAGCAATATTATTACAGAAAGCGTTATACAAAGGGGTGACAAATATACGCAGTTACTAACAGTCAGTCCAAGAAATGAAACCCCAAACATATCGTTATATATATATATATATATATATATATATATATATATATATATATATATATATATATATATATATATATATATATATACACACACATACACACATACACACATGCACACAAAAATTTCTATACGTAACACAGGGCTACCAGTATCATATATATTCAGTTCTTTCAACTCGAATATTCAAAATGCATACTTATGTACATATACTTCAGAGAAAGCAATTGTTTTTCTACTCATGCACTTTGGATAACTTAGATATTTACTGCAAATTACTCGAAAATCATATGTTCATTACATTTTCAAGGCTGGAACAATTTTAGACACTATAATGGTTTAACTTTACATTTAAAAACACTCATATAAATTACATTAAAAAACTAAAACATAGAAAATCAATAAAAGTATGACATAAAAGATAAATAGGAAAACAGATTCAACATACAACTACACACAACAACCCACATGAACAGTGGAAGTGAGGAGACTGAAAGAAAACATTTCAAAAAACAACGACAACATGTCTGTAAAACTTGTCTGTTCTCTTTCAGTCTTTCACTTCCACTGCTCGGGTGGGTTCTTGAGTGTAGTTGTATGTTGAATCTGTTTTCCTATTTATCTTTTATTTCATACTTTTTATTGATTTTCTGTGCTTTAGTTTTGTAATGTAATTTATATAAGTGTTTTTAAATGTAAAGTTAAACCATTATTGTGTCTAAAATTGTTGCAGCCTTGAAAATGCGACTGGGAAGTACGTCGCGAATCGTCGGCCAATAAACTGTTTATGTAAAGATGCCTGTCCCTTCGCCTCACTTTATGTATATATATATATATATATATATATATATATATATATATATATATATATATATATATATATATATATATATATATATATATATATTATATATATTTATATTTATATATATACATGTATATATGTATATATATATGTATGTGTATGTATATATATATATATATATATATATATATATATATATATATATATATATATATATATATATATATATATATATATATATATATATCTATTACACAAGTATATATCACAAACATTTTTGAATCAAGCAACATTTCCCAAAAAATTTCCGTTATTACAAATATTCTCTCATTAACTGTAATTGTGATAGCTAACAGATCAGAAATGTATATAACACTTTAATCACTGATTTTTTACCATGCGCATCTTCTATTTTGATATTTGTAAGAAAATGACTAAGACTCTTTAGCTATCTTTATTAATTATCCCATGAGTTATATAGCTGGAATACACTACATTCCTTGATTCCTGAAACCTGCATATCAGCGTAATAATGTTTCAACGAAATGAAGAAATTTAAATTTCACAACAAGGGGTTGCTCAGCACTATTTTCTAATTAAAGATATTGCAGAGAATCAATATTTCACAACCCACTGGAACGAAGGAAAACTATATTTCACAAGTAAGGCAGACAAAAAAAAAAAAAAAAAAATCAACATTTCATAAATTACGGGAACGTCCAAAAGCAGCATGTCACAAGTAAGGAGAAAGTACAAGAACAACATTTATGGAGGAAGTACAAAAGCCACATTTAGGGAATAAGGAGAATGTACAAAAGAAACATTTCATAAATTAGGAGAATGCAAAAAAGCAACATTTCACAAAAAAGGAAAAGTACAAAATCAACATTTCACAAATAATGGAGAAAGTACAAAAGTAACATTTCACAAATAAGGATAAAGTACAAAATCAACATTTTACAAATAAGGAGAAAGTGCAAGAGTAACATTTCACAAATAAGGATAAAGTACAAAATCAACATTTCACAAATAAGGAGAAAGTACAAAATCAACATTCCACAAATAAGTAGAAAGTAAAAAATCGCCATTCCACAAATATGGAGAAAGTGCAAAATCAACATTTCACAAATAAGGAGAAAGTGCAAAATCAACATTTCACAAATAAGGAGAAAGTACAAAATCAACATTTTTACAATTAAGGAGAAAGTGCAAAATCAACATTTCACAAATAAGGAGAAAGTAAAAAAATCAATATTCCACAAATAAGGAGAAAGTACAAAATCAACATTTCACACATAAGGAGAATGAAAATAAGCAACATATCACAGATACAGGGAATGCATAAAGGCAAAATTTCACAAATATGTAAAATGTACAAAGCAATATTTCATCAAATAAGGAGAGAGCACAAAGCAACATTTCACAAATAAGGGAAGAGTACAAAAGGAACATTTCACAAAGAAAGAGAATGTTGAAA
>NC_089793.1:38806951-38809451 GCF_040412425.1 Macrobrachium rosenbergii | reverse complement strand
CGTCAGGGCATGCGCACATTCCGGAGGGGCGCATACCAGTCAGGAGGAAGGAGGAGAAGGAGAGAGGAGGAGGAGGGGTAGGAGGAGGTGGGGCCGACAGCGGATACCCTAATACCGTAAAAGAGAGGAGAGAGAGGAGGGCGTCTGTGTTTATGTGCCTGCCTAACTGTATTTCTATGCACGAAAACCCAAGGTGGGGATTATATAGGAAAGGATAATGGTACTCAACAATTGATAAATTAATCTGGAAAAAAAGCCAGATGAAGACCCTCTCTCAAAAGAGAGAGAGAGAGAGAGAGAGAGAGAGAGAGAGAGAGAGAGAGAGAGAGAGAGAAAGGGCCGAATTACAGCATAGAATTTTCCAGAAGCAGAGGAAAGCTGTGCTTTTCAGTTTGGATGAATGTATCGTATACTTATTCTATGTATGCATGTATATACAGAGTATGTATATATATGTATATATATGTGTATATATATATATATATATATATATATATATATATATATATATATATATATATATATATATATATATATATATTTATGTATATATATATCCATGTACATGTCCATGTACTATCACATTATTAGAAAATTAAAAGTAAACTTAAAAATCATATTTCTAGCTTCATTTACCAAAAAAATTTAAAAAATTATTGTACATACACACACACACTAACTCACACACACACATATATATATATATATATATATATATATAAATCATATATATTTATAGTATATTATATATATATATATATATATATATATATATATATATATAAAATATCATATGTGTGTAATCATATCGATGAAAAATTATCTAAATCAAGATAAAATAACCTTATTAAGAATGCTACTTCTGCCTGATTTACCCAAAAATATGCTAATTTCTAGTATATATATATCTATATATATACATACACACAGATTATATATACACATATATATATATATATATATATATATATATATATATATATATATATATATATATATATATATATATATATATATATATATATATATATATATATATATAACCTTTCATACATATGTATATATGCATATATATACAGATATAAAATACATACATACATACATATATATATATATATATATATATATATATATATATATATATATATATATATATATATATATATATGTTTTTGAATATCGAAGGCCTCATCACAAATGTATTTAAGATTCATCAATAATTTTCCTTCATTAAGCGATACAGTCATTATCTTGAGTATTATCATCATCTTGAGTGTTGCTCATATTTACTATATAAAGAACACTCTTGTAACTATTATATAGTAATATATTTTTAAGTATACTGCTACGTTCATAAACATTATTTTTATTATTCTGAATGCTTTTGTTTTTGTAGTTAATATAATGAAACCATTCTGAACTCTTATTATTATTATTATTATTATTATTATTATTATTATTATTATTATTATTATTATTATTATTATTATTATTATTATTATTATTTTGATAATTTTTTATGAGCATATCAAAATAAGAAAAAAGAAAAAAAAATGTTTAAGTTACATATTCCGTCTTGAAGCCTCAAAATATATTTCATGTCTAAATTAATAAAATCTGGCGTATCGAAAATAAATATTCTCTGGAATCGATATACAATGCGAATTCAAATTACAATATTTACGGCAAAACTAATTCCAGCAGTATTAAGAACAATAGTAATGACAATATCATTTACAATTAAACTCATTAAACTCTGTTGCTGAGCGTGTGTGTGTGTGTGTGTGTGTGTGTGTGTGTAGCAGTGTAGGTGTTTGTACGTGAGTGCGTGCGTGCTTGCGTGTGCGCGCGCGTTTATTTCCTCATTCACATTACCGTAGATTTTTCATAAATCGTAACATTACTACTTAATTGAAGAGGAGCTCTCCCAAATTGAAAACGCTTTTGGTGAACAAATATCATTCAAAGCATTGGTAGAAGAATATCTGAATGCAGAGAATAAAGAATATTCAAATGTGAACTGGCCTAAAAGACGAAATGCGAGCGAGATAAAACCGAGAGGGAAAGAGAGAGAAAGAGAGAGAGAAAGACAGAGAGAGAAAAATATATGTATATATAGTTTCGAAAGGGGGCCGTGAAAAATGAAAACTAAAAGGGTTGCTGCCTGAATCTAATATGTGCGTTTTAATTCAAAAGGCATCATCTCTCTCTCTCCAACTCTCTCTCTTTTCCTCTCTCACTCTCTCTCTCTCTCTTTCTATACCTCTTATTCCCTTTCCCTCTCACTCTCTAAGTCACACAGGGCTGGTTAAAAGGGAGGGAGGGGTGGGGGGGGGAGGAATCTTCGCATGTGATTGGGTGGGTAGACTCAGGCGCGCATGCGCCCAGCTACATTTGCCCGGGAGTGCATGTGCATACGAGAATGCATTTGTCCGTTCAATACCGTGTAAAGGATCAGAGGAAAACACTTGTTATATTTTCTTTTATTGTCGACCGAGGG
>NC_089793.1:38774451-38796951 GCF_040412425.1 Macrobrachium rosenbergii | reverse complement strand
TTCGGAAAAAAAATTTGTATTACTTGATTTACCTATTTTTGGCTTCCATCTTCCTCCATCCTACATCATCCGTTATACTGACTTCTAAACTTACAGGAATCTACTGTTTTCTTTCTTCCATCATCCACACTAACAAACTAATATTTTTCTGTTACGATATTACTGTGTATTCATGATGGCACTGCACACGTATACGGGTGCACAATTCATGTGTGTATAGTGGACGTACATATATATTCTTACATACATATACACATCAAGCAAAACAGACATACAAACGCTGCAAGAATGATCGCACGCATCCCACGAACTCAGCAACTTAAAAAAAAACGCCCCCAAAAGACGAGAAAAATGCAAATAACATCTTTGGTCAAGGTCTTGGATCACCTCGGGAGCGATTTC
This sequence comes from Macrobrachium rosenbergii, assembly GCF_040412425.1. Lineage (NCBI taxonomy): Eukaryota > Metazoa > Arthropoda > Malacostraca > Decapoda > Palaemonidae > Macrobrachium > Macrobrachium rosenbergii. Next base: position 38,796,549 of record NC_089793.1, on the reverse strand, counting down.
CCTCAGTGGGGAGCCAGTAAGCGACATCCACACCGCATTCTGAGGGCACCTGAAGACGCAGAAGGGGGCTCCCCTTCCGAGGCAGGAGAGAGCGAAGCCATGGCTAGAGGAGACCACCGCGGGACTTGCTATCCTTACGGCTGAAGGTGGCATTAAATCCTTAAATTAGATCAAGCCTGGCCGGTCGGGAGCCTTCCTGGGGTCCTGCCGAAAGGGAATATTAATCTAATATATATTCCAAGGATATTCGTCGTCCTCCTCCATTCCCCAATTTCGCTAATACCACCCGCAATGAATAACAACTTTGTCCCAACTGAACGATGGGGAAGCCATCAATTTTGTCCATCGTGAGGGGGGCCAGCTGTTTCAGATGTGTTCCCGTGCCGTCATGATGCCTTCAGAATAAAAAAGGAAGTAAATAAATAGATGAATATACGAACATGAATTCATATAAATATATAAATTCATATACAAATTAGATCTTGATGGTGACTTTTCAATGATAGATATTACTGATGACGGGTACTGTAGGCGTGTTCTTCTCTTATGCATGAATCTACATTAAGAATTGTATTTATGCATTACCCAGGACGTACACACATCATTATTTATACATATATACATATACATACATTCATATATATATATATATATATATATATATATATATATATAAATATATATATATATATATATATATATATATATATATATATATATATATATATATATATATATATATATATATATATATATACACACACACACACACACACACACACACACACACACACACACACACATATATATATATATATATATATATATATATATATATATATATATATATATATATATATATATATATATATATACATTCTAATTTCTTCTTCCCAGATTTTTTTTACTTTGGAAATAAATAAAACTAACTGACTATTAACCTATAGACGATGGAAGTGCAATTTCCTAAGTATGGAACACTGAATAGGAATATATACCAAGGACAGTAAAACTACATTAACACTGGCTTGCCAAGAAAAGTTCAATAACTGAGTGCGAACAAAAATACAAATAAAAAATAAATCAGTGAAAAAGAAATAAAATAGACATATCACAAAAAATAATATTTGTATAAAAACACACATCACACAAAATATATATATATATATATATATATATATATATATATATATATATATATATATATATTATATATATATATATATATATATATATATATATATATATATATATATATATATATATATATATATATATATATATATATATATATATATATATATGTGTGTGTGTGTGTGTGTGTGTGTGTGTGATATACATATGTATTTATGTATGTATATATATATAAATAAAAAATAAATCATAAAAAGAAATAACAAAATATATCACATAAAAAATATATTTGTATATATATATATATATATATATATATATATATATATATATATATATATATATATATATATATATATATATATATATATATATATATATATATATATATATATATATATGTGTGTGTGTGTGTGTGTGTGTGTATATACATATGTATTTATGTATGGATATATATATATATATATAAAGTGCTGGATGGTTGGGAAGGTAGGGGAGGAAAAGGGCTGTGTTAAAAATGTTAGATAATTAGTGAAATCAAGTCCTTTCCTTCATGCACCTATATTTTTGTAAGTAATATGCCTAAAGTTCATTACTTGCAAAGGAATTTTTTAGGAAAATCTACTGTAATGGTCTCAGAGAGGCCACCCTTTCTGATTTCTTAAAGTAATGAAAAAGGATTCCAATAAAAGACATTCAAATAAGAAAGGAATAATTAAAGAAGCTCTATTTCCCTGGTGGGGTTCAAACCCACTTTTGTTTGAGGACCGGCGTGAGCGTTAAACCACTAAGTCAGCAAATAATTACAACCGTAATCAATCACATAGCTGACAATACACTGGTGACTAAATCTTTGAATAGCTTCCTGCAAAGGTTAGGGTGCACATACTGTATATAGTTCCAAAATGTGACAAAACTTATTGGGTTCGATTTTTTATGGCCCTTAGATTTACCATAGGCCTAAATTCGTCTTTGTGTATCGTGAATTGAATACACTAGTCGCTCCATCAGTCTGAATTATAAATTTATTATTTAAGTGGAGGGCAAACATTTTTAAACGTAGGAGACATATTTCAATCATTAATCTGGAGGCTTTGCTGATATGAGTCTATGCAGTGTAAAAATTTCTAAACATGATTCGTAGTAAATCATGATTAATAAGAATTATAACAAATGTTGGGTTCCTAAAATAAAATTATTTTTTTTTTGTACTTTATATTTCAGTCCAGCATTTGATGTCTCTAAAGGAAAGCAGCTAACTTCATGCTTGCACCGCCATCTCACATTCCCTAATTGTGACTAAATTTTTAAATTAAATTTCAGTTGGAAGGAGCAGCAAATCTGAAAGGCTGATCTGATAGAAAGATTAATAAACTCGAATCAGTCATTAAAAATTTTCATAGGTATCAAATTATTAATCACAAATTATTATGCATGAATTACAGTAGATGCTACTGTAATCTTACTGTTCGAAATGTTCTTAAAGAATATAATATTACAAACGTGTAAGCATTTATATATATACTATATAGGCTGGTAATACGTATATGTGTATATGCAAAAACATATGGATATATATATGTATATATATATATTCATATGTATATATACATATTTTTTCATGTATTACCAAGCTATGTAGTAAAAATGTTTACACTTCTGTACCTTTATTTTCTTTGTAATACATATACACTCACATATATATATACACACATATATGTGTGTGTGTGTGTTTATGACCAAATTAAAAAAAAAATTAATACAAAAAACATATATTTCGACTGACAGTCCTTCAGTCCTGGTCACTGGTAACTGCGAACAGCTGGTAGGTGACAGGAATATTAATGTGGAATATGCAGATATTGAAGGAAAACTTTGGTAGTATTAGATATGTGGAGTGCTATTAGAGATTTGAAGTGCTTTAGTCCTCGCTGGCTTCCACTTGGTCGAGCCTACGCGGATATGCTGGAACACTTGGCTCAAGAGTGGGTCTCAAAAAATCTTCCTTTTTACATTTATTTACTTTTGAAAACAACTTTGCCTCATTCCAGTTCATTATATGACCAGTATCCCCAATATGAACAAACAAGTACAAAATCCGCAGAAGCTCCGTTGGCGCAATCGAGTTTTCTGTACAGCGTACAATGTTTTATGAAATTCTCAGCCACGGCCCGCTGGTGGCCTGTGTTGTTGCCACCTATAGCGGTGCCAGACAAACGATCATGGCTAGCTTTAACCTTAAATAAAATAAAAACTGCTGATGCTAGAGGGCTGCAATTTGGTATGTTTAATGATTGGAGGGTGGATGATCAACATACCAATTTGCGGTCTTCTAGCCTCAGTAGATTTTAAGATCTGAGAGCGGAGAGAAAAAGTGCGGACGGACAGACAAATAGCCATCTCAATAGTTTTCTTTTACAGAAAACTGAATTCACCAAGCTTTCTGGGACAATATCTTACTGGTTCTTCATGCTCGATTAGTCTTGCAAGACTTATGTACTTTTCATCTCAACATAAACTTCATTATAGCTATTGCATTGTTTTCTGTAATTACCAGTAACATTCTATTAATTAAATTTACATGAACAAACAAACTAGTGATGGATCTGGGATAGTGAAAAGCACTGTATGTTGAAAACATCTGGAAGTACCAGAACACTTCAAATCTATCAAAAGGGGAGAAAGCGAACTAGACTTCAAGGAATATAGCAAGTTGTTTCATAGGGAAGTAAATGAAGAGAAACAAGAGAATGAATAAATGGGGACTCAGAATAGATGATGCAAAATGAGAGCTGTGTCTGAAGTGAATGCAGTCCTGGGTCACAGGAGTAAGAATTCTGAAGATTTGCTGAATGCATATGATAGAAGAAAGGCTGATAGGAATGGCACAAAAATGGAAGAGATTAGCTTTTGTTTGAAAATACTAGTGGACGTGACTTTTGCGGGTGTAAGAAGTGCAACTAAGACTGAAAAACAGAAAATCATCAGGAATTAATGGGATTAAAGCTCCTATGATATGGTGGCGACAGTGATTTAGTGGCTGACAGGATCTGTAAAGCATGTCTGGATGATGAAAAAGTTCTGAAGGAAAGGGTAGAGAAATAACTTCACTGTGTACAGGAAAAATGTTTTGAGAATATTTAATATGCAAACAATGGTAATAGGTACACCAGGAAAGATGTACAGAAGGATTTCGAAATGAAACAGATGGCAGAAAGACTGACAGAGAAAGAGAAGTGTGGGTTTGAACAAGGAAGAGGGTGTATAGATCAAATTCTTATTATGAAACCGTCATATGAAGCAATGTGCAGTGTGTTGAGCATGTATGGTGTAAAAGATATGTTGCTGAGAGTGAATAAAAGTTTTAATGGTGGCGTGATTCAAGTGTTAGAATATTTAGACAGGGGAATGAATGGTTTGTTTTAAAAGTGAGTATGAGACATGCGTAAGTAATGAACAGAGTGATGCAATACGTCAGCGAAAAGACAGCAGAAGTAAGTTAACTAGCATTAATTTCAAAATGATTCTGATTTCCGTAAATTTTTGGAGTAAATATAATGGATGATGCTGCAACATGAGGGGAGTCAAAGCAAGGAAGGTGCCATTAAGAGTGGAAAGAGACTTCGACTATGTATGGAAGCCAAGCTAGGCAAGGATGAAGGTACTGTTAAGGAGATTCTTCGTTAAGGAAGTGAAGTGCTGAATCCAAACGAAAGAATTCATTTAAGGCATTGAGATGAATTGTTACCATAGTAAAACGAAGATGTAAGAAATATAAAAAAAAAAAGTAAAAAATGCGCAGAAGTTTCTTCGGTGTAATTGAGTTCTCTGTACAACTTATAATGCTGTATTAAACTCTCAGCCACGGCCTATGAAACTCTCAGCTGCGGCCCATGATAATTTCAGCCACGGACCGCTGGTAGCCTGTGTTGATGGTACCTATAGTGCCGCCGGACGCATGATCATGGCTAACTTTAACCTTAAACAGAATAGAAACTACTGAGGCTAGATGAGTGCAATTTGGTATGTTTAATGACTGGAGGGTGGATGATCTAAATACCAATATGCAGCCCTATAACCTTAGTAGTTTTTAAGATCTGAGGGCTGACAGAAAAAGTGCTGACGGACTGACAAAAAACTAAAAAGCTGAGAAATGTGGGGAGACATACAAGGATGAATATTGTAGATAAAAAGATAGGTAACTTTTTTGAGATGGTTTAGACATGTGGAAAGAATGGAGAAATACAGGCTGGAGACAAGTGTATATAATTCTCGAGTGTAAGGACGGTGGAGGAGAGGAAAACCTAGAAAGCACTGCATAGACTATGAAAAAGAGGTTTTGGAAAGGAAGGACCATAAAATTCAGGAGGTAAGAGGGTGTATAAAACAGACGTGAATGGCATATGGGTTTGGGAGTGTTTGCCGTTCTGCTGATGAGCCTTCTGCTCAAGCATGGCTGATGATGTGGAAGTATTCTACACAGGCCGTTCTTCCAGGACTCTACAGTCCGATGAATAAACGTGTTGAGATCGTTGCGTTGTTTCTTCTCTGCAGCCACTCCTGATAGTGGAACCAATTATTTTTAAGTTTATATCTATATATATGTAAACATTATATACATTTATACACACACATACATATAACATATTATATATATATATATATATATATATATATATATATATATATATATATATATATATTGGTAGTAGAACAATACCTTCTCAACTTCTCGATTTCTTCAAACTTTTTGGATACAGATATGCTTGCATACACACACACAAGCGTGAGCATGCACACGCACATTATGTATATAGATATATATACATACATTTATATATATATGCATATAAATGTTTGTATGTATATATAAATCTATATATGTATATATGTGTGTGTGTATATGTGCGGGTGTGTGTGTGTAAATTTTAAACGTACGGTGTATCTCTGTTTCTATCTGAAGCCAACAGGCTTCATCGTTTGGAAACCGAATGCTGAAAGCGCTTATAAATCTTATACAAGGTGAAGGTTCAAGTATCCGGAAATGGTCATGTTTGCAGACAAGAGTGCTAAAAGCTGACAATGAAGAGAAGCTGCCAATTCTGGTGAAACCGTCAGTGTTTGAGGAGAAAACTGTAAGTTTACGAGGATGAATGGAAACCAGGATGATGGACTGCTGAATATTAATATGCATGTTAGTAGTCAGTAAACCTCTTGTCTAGGTGGCGTTTTGGTGGAAATGTAAAACGGATTGTGATAGGATGAGAGAGCCAAGAAGAGAGTAAATGATGTGCAAAGGATTCAGAAAAACTAAGTATATCTTAGTTTAACCAGACCACTGAGCTGGTTAACAGCTCTCATAGGGCTGGCCCGAAGGATTAGATTTATTTTTACGTGGCTAAGAACATGCTGGCTACCTAGCAACGGGACCTACAGCTTATTGTGGAATCCGAACCACATTGTGACGAGAAATGAATTTCTATCACCAGAAATAAATTCCAAGGATTCAGAAGAAAGGGGGTAGGGGAGTGAAGAGTATCTATGGAATTATAAGTTGGAATGTACGAATGGGTTATCGAGCCACCTCTCCTTTATGGAATTTCAGTGTGGATGCAAAAGGAAACTGTTGGCAGCAGTTGACAAACCGATAGCTTAATATGTACTGATTAAGGAAGTCTGCAGGGGAGGTAATATACTCACGTTGCAAGAACAAGTTAAAAATAGCTAGTGGTTAGCGCGATGCCTTCTGGGGCGAGCTTAATTATGTGAAGAGAATGAAAGACAGCATGAAAGAGAAAATCCTCTATAGTTCAAAATTTCCCGGAAGACAGAGGAGGAGGAGGAGGAGGAGGAGGAGGAGGAGGAGGGGAGGAGGAGGAGGAGGGAGGAGGAAGGAGGAGGAGGGGAGGACGAAGGAGGAAGGGAGAAGGAGGAGGAGGACGGAGGGAGGGAGGAGGAGGAGAAGGAGGAGGAGGAGGAGAAGGAGGAGGAGGAGACTCTCCCGACTAGAAAAGAGTGATATTGGCGTTGGAACCAAACAAGTAAAAAATGCGCCAAAGTTTCTTCGGCGCAATCTAGTTTTCTGTACAGCGTATAATGCTGTATGAAATTCTCAGCTACGCTCAGTTGCTCCCCAGATGTGGCCGAGTGAAGGTGCGTCGGCGACGCCTCCGGAAAGCGCTGCCAGACCCAGGATCCATGGCTAACCTTAACCTTAAATAAAATAAAAAAAAAAAGACTCCTGATGCTTGATGATTGGAGGGTGGATGATCAACATACCAATTTGCAGCCCTCTAGCCTAGTAGTTTTAAGATCTGTGAGGAGGGGGGGGAGGGGGAAGAAAGTGACCAATGGATAAACAAAGCCATCTCAGTAGATTTTTTTTACAGAAAACAAAAAAATGTTTACTTAAAGAAAGCAAGAGAATGAGTCTAAGATGAGACGTAAGTGATGCTGTGTGATTGGAATTGGGTTTTCTGTGCCGGTATATGAGGTGGCAGATGCTTTCAAAGATTTCGGCTCGTTCTTTTTCCTCATCATTGATTCTTTATGCCACAATGTTCACAGAACACAGCACTCTAAATATAAAATTATATAAAGACACTAACGTTTTTATTTCCATTTTTTCCACTTTACGGGCGGAGAAATCGCAAAAACTACTCTTTTCTAAGGACCCTCATTTATTTTGCAGGTTTTTCTTGTTGACTTAAAAAAAATATTAGCGGTGTGGTCATTTGTTAATTGGGCAATAACAGTCTTTATGAACATTTTATGTATTTTACTGGGATAATTTTGAGTCTTGTATGGGACTGGTTTAAAAAATATACGTCAGACGATTAAAGAGTCAACCTAGATATTTAAGTTGATGGGATCAGTGTAGGTTTTTTTATATAATTTTAAAATAACAACAATGCAACATTGTTCTGTTTTGAAGGTTGCAAGAGGCGACGAAAACCATGAAAAGAAGGGAAGTAGATCCTGAGATGCATTCTGAGAAATGGAATACCTCTGAAATCTTCCAATTCTTAATATATGCAATAGTTTGGACACATAATTTTGAACGCCTATCAGAGTATTGCTCAGGCTATTTAAAAAAAACGAAGAACTGGTACTACATTCACTAAAGTATGTGATAATTCAGCTACATTTTCTTATAAACCGAGCTGATCAACTGCAGAAGTAAGACATATACCATTCTGCGGTCATTTTGAAAACGACCAGAAATTCACTTGACCAAATAAAAACATTGCTATGAAACAAAAGATAACGTTAATCAGCGAAAATATTTTGATATTTATCAGCAGGTGAAACTGTATCGATTGTTAAGAATATGGGGAGTAATACTTCTTTGCAAAAATAAATAAACAGAAACGCCAAAGCCAAGCTGAAGGTTGTAAAGAACGGATAATACAAGACCCAATGAAGACATTTCGAAACAGCAAGATAAGGAATTTTTATAAGGACCTAATAATAATAGGATTCTGATAAGTTAGGAATCATAACTGAAGCCCGCTGTGGTTATTTTTCCATAGAAGGATGTTGTGGCTATTTTGAGTTTTCCGTTCATGCACAACGGTGTAATAATTTTGAGTTCTCCGTTCATGCACAATGGTGTAATCATTTTGAGCTTTCCATTCATGCACAATGGTGTAATAACGGTGTAATTATTTTCCACTGAAGAACCTTTCGGTCAACTGAGCTGTCGACTGATAAATTCTGCGGTCATTTTGAGTCGTCCAATAGTAACGATGGAAACAACTGCTGTTTCAGCGGCATTCAGTTCATACAGTCTTTTCTATCTTTCTTACTGTACTCTTCTCAAAAGGTAGAACAAACAGCAAGATACAAATAATAATAAAAAATAATAATAATAATAAAGAATAATAATAATAATAATAATAATAATAATAATATGTATTATACTTATTTGTTAAAAAAACAACCAAAATCTTTTAAATTTCGAATAAATACGAAAAAAAGGGAATAGTTTCGTCACTGACATAAAACCTTTTTAATGAATGAAGGGAATATTTGGTTTTTAAGTTTAAATAGTTACACATTCATTTTTATTGTTTTCGAAACCTTGACAGTTTAATAGCATCTTGACAACGAACAGAAAAATTTAAATGCTGGTCACGGGAAAATATTAGAAGTCATTTGGGACCACCGAGAGTAGTCTGATAGTTTTCATGTATTTTTTTAAGTATATAAATACTTCAGGACTTACATAGCTTTCAGAATACTATGAATCAATCATGAAAATATTTCAGTGGCTCTTATAGAAGTCGTGAATTATGGAATCACAGTATAAGGAAAGCATTCTCGGAGAATTTATGATTTACGAAAAACATGAAGCCATTTTCATGTTAAAAAATGTACGACCAGAATCGAGGGTACATTAAAGGAGTCAATTTGAGTTATAAAAAACTTAAGCTACAACGATATCTGATCACACATAAATACAAAATAAGGCCGGTGAAGGACAAACCTTAAAACCAGGGAAAACTTCAAAATAAGAAAGTTACCGTGAACACAAAACCAGAAGACACTGAACTGGAACACTTCAGAAATATATTTTCCATTAGACGAATACATGAGAAAAGCATGTCCGATAATCAACACTTGACAAATTTTTTTCCTTCAACAAGACACAACAAGAGTGATACTGGTGGCGCCCTATTTTTCGAAAGATACAGTAAATATATATGGGCAAATTTAAAAAAATAATCCTATAAAGACAAAAATAATTTTTAAACAATATATATTCTGACAACGAATTTTCTTCGCAACCTGAGGGTAATCTCTAAGGATTACAATGACCTTGGGAGATATTCTTACACGAATAATGGGAGACGGGATAACTTAAGGTATTTCATTCCTCAGTGAATATTATTCTTGAATATACAGAACATATTGGTGACGATAATGGCTTGTATATCTCAAAAGGAAGAAGCTTTATTAGCTTTATGCTTTTACAAGCTTCCAAATAATAATAATAATAATAATAATAATAATAATGATAAACAACAAGACACACAGTATTATTATTATTATTATTATTACTACTACTACTACTACTACTACTACTACTACTACTACTACTACTACTAATAATAATAATAATAATAATAATAATAATAATAATAATAATAATAACTGCCTTTTCAAAGGCATTCAGCTTATACAGTCTTCTTCATCTTTCTTACTGTATTCTTCTCAACATGTAGAATAACGAGCAAGATCCAAATTATGACAATAATGAATAATATTAATAATAATCATAACAGCGTACTACACTCATTTGTTACAAGCCAAAACAGCCAAAAAATCTATCAGCTGTCAAAATTTCACACAACGGAAAACCCAGACATAAATACGAAGAAAAAAAAGAATGACATGAAAGAGAATGGGAGAGAAAGAGAAGTTTCATCATTAACATGAAAAAGATTTATTTCCAAGTAAAATGGTGCTGATTTATATATATATATATATATATATATATATATATATTCTATATTTAGTATATATCTTCAAAGATCTCATCTATCTATCTGTTCTATGAATGGCATAAAATTATATATATTTATATTCTAACTATATATATATATATATAAATGTCTATAGTTCTATATATACTAATGCCATATACCTTTATGTATATATATATATATGAATATCATAAATATATATATATATTATTATATCCTAAATGTATATATATATATATATATATGTATGTAATCATATATATATATATATATATATATTTATATATATATATATATATATATATATATATATATATATATATATATATATATATATATATATATATATATATATATATATATATATATATATATATATATATATATATAAATATAACTCGTAGGCGTCCAGGGAAAGGCACTCAATACAGCTGATAGTTTATTCCTAATGCCGACGTTTCACAACTACATTGTTGCATTTTCAAGGCTGAAAAACAGCGAGCTGACTCAATAATTATCATAAAAACATTTATTACAACAACTGATTAAAAACACTACAGTATTGTCTCATTTAAAATTAATTCTTTTAAAAATATCTGAGGCACCATGACACTAAAAGAAAGACCTACCCAGACGGGAGCTAAAACAAGACTATTGAAAGGAGAGAAAAATACAAATTAAAACACAAATAGATAAAATGGAGAAAACAAGAGTACATAAGGCAAATGTCAAACAATAAACAGCTGATGGATGATGTTGGGTGTTCAATGATGGATGTTTATCATTAACTAAGGTTGTTAAGTCACTGTCTTTCTGTGTTTGTCCTATTATTCGAAAGTCTTTGTTGTCAATGACTGTTTTGCATAATTTAGAATTTCCTTATGTTGGATTGTTCTGGGTTGGACAATCTACTAGTTAAAGCTAACTCCTCTATGGGCGTCTATGCGTACCCTCCAGCAGTCTTTTGAATCCAGATAAGTCCCTAGTTTACACCTGGGGCATATACTTAAACGACGTTGGATGTAAACAACGGACTCATATTTTAAAAAAATGTTTAAAATTTCAGACTTTGCCTGCACTGAACCTAAAATTAATTCCCAAAATCCTTGTACCATTGGGTCCTTTTTCAAGCTCAGGACAAAGTTGGTCCGTTGTTTACATCCAACGTCGTTTAAATACTGTGCCCCAGGTGTAAAACCAAAAGTTTAGGGTAGATAACGCCCATAGAGTTAGCTTCCGACAGTAGATTGGTCAACCCAGAACAATCCAACATAAAATCATTCTTAATTAGAATGTGATTTAAACCATTAATAGGACAAACATGAAAGACAGTGACTTAACAACCTTAGAATCTCAGATAAAATAACAGTTCCATCATTGAACAAAACATCATCCACATTCCTATTTGCCTTATTATTTAGTATTTGTGTTTTAATTTGTATTTTTCTCTCCTTTCAATAGTCTTGTTTTAGTCCCGTCTTGTGTCATGGTGCCTCAGATATTTTTAAAAGAATTTTAAATGAGACAATACTGTAGTGTTTTTAATCAGTTGTTGTAATAAATGTTTTTATGATAATTATTGAGTCGTTGCTTTTTTCAGCCTTGAAAATGCAACAATGTAGTTGTGAAACGTCGGCATTAGGAATAAACTATCAGCTGTATTGAGTGCCTTTCCTGGACGCCTACGAGTTATGATTTCGAGAGCTGCAGCTCTGATGTTGAGCAGTATATATACATATATATACACACACACACAGTTATATATAAGCATATATATATGCACATATATACACACACACACACACACACACATATATATATATATATATATATATATATATATATATATATATACATACATGCATACATACTGTACATACATATACAGTAAGGTGTGTGTGGATGTTTACTAACTGACCGACCATCCGTCATTGTTCATAAAGATTTTAAGTGCGCAAGCTTTGCTATTAGTTGCACTTCATGTGGATTTGAATCTGATAATTTTAAGGCGTTGCTCATATTTCTAAAATGCTTTGCAATGACTTTGGATTTAAATAATTTATTTTAAAAGTACTACGTACTGTTGAAATAATTGTAAATTTAAACCAGTTTTCAGAAAGGTATTACTTCGTCTAAAATATGGTTGAAATAATTGTGGATTTAAAACCATTTTATGCAAAGTAATGCTTAGAATATAGGATATAATTGACAAACCATACATTCATTGTACTAAAGTCCCTATAGGGGAAATTTACTGCAGATTTAAATGATTTGGTTCAAGGCGTTGCTTACAGTCACAAGGTATTTCGACATTCATTGTAGATTAAAATGATTTAGTGTGAGGGTTTGTTCTTAGTCTCAACTTCTACTTATTGTAACATAAAATGATTAAGTGTGAGTGTTTAGGTAATACTGAATTTATTTCATATTTAAATAATATGGTGTAAGGTGGTCCCCAAGGTACCAAGGTGCCTTACCATTCAAAGCAAATTCAGATTTTTTGTGCATGGCATTGTTAAATTTTTATTGTATATTTATATATTTCATTCTATAGAATTTCTTAGAGTACTACGACTAATATGACTGTGAGTGGACTTTGTTTTACTTGTGTCCATTTTGTCATCCATTCATTTAAGGATTTAAGTGTAATATGTAAAGCACCGCAAGTATGCAATAAAACTTTTCCCACAACTATAAACGTGAATTACAGCTGTCTTCATTTTGTTAATTTCCTTATTCTCTACTTCAATTTCCTATAAATAGTATGGCAAAGGGCAAGTAAAGAATGTTTTAAGAATTTTCCCGTTAAGATGATGAGTATATATACTAAAAATGAATAAGAATGAGTGGATGAATGAAAAATCAGGCGACCTAAGTTTGCAAGTCAGGTACGAATGCATGTAAATGCATTTTTAGAAATGAGTTCTATGTAAAATCTATATGTAGAAAATATGGTAAAATTTTAATATCACACAGCTGTCATAAAGTTTAGACCAAATATAGTTCAGTTCAGGTTAGGCTAGAATACATAGGAAAAAGAAATTCGGGAATGCCGTAATAATGAATAAAGAAGTTTTGGATTTCTTCTAAGCGGCTCTCACAGAATTTAAAAATCCAACAGATTCATCAAGACAAATGTGATTGACGTCAATCAATCAGTACGAAATGTAACTCGTGATGGCGCTCCGTTGAATTCTAATCCTTAAATCTTACATCATGAAGATTGGCATCTAATAATTTTTTTTAAAAACATCAAGGAAATATAGGATTTGATGGGAATTTCCAATTTATGTAAGAAATTTAATTTCAAAAACTTAAAAACAATGGCAATAGTCATGCTAAAGCAAGAAGAGAGGAGAACCATCTTTGAAAGAATTTAAAATGAAATATTTAAATATGCAATAAATTTTAAAATGCCATGCACAAAAAATCTAAATTTACTTTGAATGGTAAGGGTGCTGACAGATACATTTGTGCGTAAAGAATATTGCAATAGCGGAGTATACTGATAGTAACGGTATTTTTGACAAAAATGGTCATTACAATTGTGAATGCTGAGGGCAAAAAACTTTTAGCGGTTTAGCATGTTATACAAAGCGTTTAAGTATTAGCCATTAATAGTGATAATATTTAAGATAAGGCTGATGACTGCATTTGCAAATGGCGACAGGATATAAAGGTATGTTTGAGACCTAATACTTATAAAAACAATTTTTTTTTTTAAATCCGTCAACCTCGACAGTGTTTGTGCTTATAAAGTATTTGTGTGTGTGTATGTGTGTATGGGAAGTACTGTAGGTTAATTTTTTAGAAAATAATCATGAAAAGAATATGTACCTTTAGTTGCACAAATGTGTATCAGATTTTTCTTTACTAGCTTACAGACTTAAAGTACTGGTTTAACATAAATGGAACTTAGTGTCAGTGTTTAAGTGATTAGGATTATATCTTTAAATGCAGTTTTGGGATAATTATAAATTAGGGATGTCTTGTTACATAAATGCATTTATTTATGTATTTTTGGTCATTGTTACAATATATATGAATGTATATTTTTTCAGTGCCACTCTTTATGATATACGAAAGTATGAGAGACATACTGTAAGAATTCCTTTGATTTCATTATGCGTTTCTGGATAGTGCCAGCGTCAAACAAGTGTAGTTCGAGGATGCCGTTCAGGAATGAATTTTGATATACTATATAGCCGTGACTTTGCATGGTCTTAAAAGTGAAAGAGCTTGAGAATGACAACCCTGGAGAACAATGAAACATTGCTTCATAGCTGTTCTTGTGCTCGATCATTGTAAAATTAGCGAAATCTGAGAATGACGACTGCAAAATAAAACTCTTTTATAACTGTTTTTGAATGAGCAAAATGAATGTTTCAAAATTAAGACCGCAGAAGAACCTATTTTATAGCGTATCTGTATAAGACTCCAGTACAATAAGCAAATTTCGCGAAGACAACCACAAAACAACCTGGCTTGATATATATATTTTTTAATGGCAACAGTCAAAGTGGAGGATATTCCGATTTAAGGTACCTATTATAAAACCGTTTCATACCTGTGATTAAACATAGCCAAACAATAAAAATAGTAGTGTTTCATCAGGACAACCATAAAATAACCTTGTTTTCTATAAGCTTGTGATGGCCACAATAAAAGTAGAGGAATTTTAGGAAGGTAACTAGAAAATGACTACGTTTTATATCTGTAATAAAGGATGGCCACAGTATAAGACGATTTTAATATCTGCAATAAAGAATGGCCCCAGTATATGACGATTTAATTTCTGTAATAAAGAATGGCCACAGTATAAGACGATTTTAATATCTGCAATAAAGAATGGCCCCAGTATATGACGATTTAATTTCTGTAATAAAGAATGGCCACAGTATAAGACAATTTAATTTCTGTAATAAAGAATGGCCACAGTATAAGACAATTTAATTTCTGTAATAAAGAATGGCCACAGTATAAGACAATTTAATTTCTGTAATAAAGAATGGCCACAGTATAAGACAATTTAATTTCTGTAATAAAGAATGGCCGCAGTATATGACGATTTAATATCTGTAATAAAGAATGGCCCCAGTATATGACGATTTAATATCCGTAATAAAGAATGGCCACAGTATATGGCGATTTAATATCTGTAATAAAGAATGGCTACAGTATATGACGACCATAATGTAAGGATTCTCATTATTTGTTCATGGCATTTTGTAAAATTCAGTGGAGTTTCTGGACTTGTTGAATGACGTAGAATCTCAAAAAGACAGCTACAAAGTATGCCGAGTTTTCGTAAAATTACAAGTCTTTGAGAAGGACGACCTTAAAATTAACTTGCTCTATTTTCTGTGCAGAGTCGAGGAAAAGTAGCGGAATTTCAAAGACAATAACAAAACAATTACAACTATAGTTATTTAAGTATGACTTTCGCCAAATCACCCAGTTTTCTAAAAGATGATCATGAAATAACTCTGTTTTACAACTTGGTTTTAGATCTTTGATCAAGAGTGGCAACAGCAGTAAAGTAACAGTACCAAAAAGCCCCCAATAAAATGACTTCATTTTTTGTGCATGGCTGTGGTGCAAGTAGCAGTGTTTCAGAACACAGACTACAAAGTTTTACTTCCTTAAGAGTTTGTGCTTGGCTTTAGGGAAGTAACGGAATTCCAAAATGGCGGCCATGAATAACACGATTTGTTTGTGTGTGTGTGTGTGTGTGTTTGCATAACCACAGTAAAAGTAGCTGAATGCCAGAAAGATGACCATAAAATAACTTTTTCTCTTAAATGTGTGTGTCTGCATAGCCACAATAAAAGCAACTAAAGAAGGCGTCCATTAAATACTGCATACTTATTTTACACGTTTGTTCATGGCCTTTGTGACGACAGTTTTAGTAGCTATAATCAATCACTAATCATTACATTTATGTTCATGGCCTAAGTAGAAGTAGCTAAGTTCGATAACGACAGCCATAAGTTATGCCAATAATATCCGAGTGAAAAGTGAAAAGTAGCCGATTTTGTGAATGGCAACCATTTGCAAATGGGAACAATTGGTCAAGCTGAAGACTAAAAATATCTGGGTCAACTCAACCTAAATATAAATCATCTGAACATTAGAATAGCTATAATAATGAGTAAAAAAATGCGCCAAAGTTTCTTCGGAGGAATCGAGTTTTCTGTACAGCGTATAACCAAGGCCACCGAAAATAGATCTATCTTTCTGTGGTCTCGGTCTGATGCTGTATGAGCCGCGGCCCATGAAACTTTCAGTCACGGTCCGGTGATGGCCTGTCCTATAGCGTTGCCAGACGCTCGATCATGGCTAAATTTTACCTGAAATAAAATAAAAACTACTGAAGCTAGAGGGCTGTAATTTGGTATGTTTGATGATTGGAGGGTGGATGATCAACATACCAATTTCCAGCCCTTTTAGCCTCAGTAGTTTTTGAGATCTTAGGGCGGAAAGAAAAAGTGTGGACGGACAAACAAAGCCGTCTCAATAGTTTTCTTTTACAGAATACTAAAACGGGGCCACTTAAGTATGAGGTTAAAACAATTACTATTTATAAACAGATACGTTTGAAAGTAAGCAAGAGTAACACAGATTTTCCCGTCGGTCAAAACATAACAAGATACCTCTAAAAAAATGTTTACGCATTTTAGTTTTCTGTAAAAGAAAACTATTGTGCTGGCTTTGTCTGTCCGTCCGCCCTCATTCTTAAAAACTACTGAGGCTAGAGGGCTGCAAACTGGTATGTTGATCATTCACCCTCCAGCCATCAAGCATACCAAATTGCAGCCCTCTAACCTCAATAGCATTTTTTTCATTTAAGGATAAATTTAGCCATAATCGTGCATCTGGTCACCACCGGGCCGTGGTTAAAGATTCATGGGCCGCGGCTCATACAGCATTATACCGAGACCACCGAAAGATAGATCTATTTTCGGTGGCCTTGAATATACGCTGTACAGAAAACTCGATTGCGCCGAAGAAACTTGGGCGCATTTTTTACTTGTTTCTCTTTAAGATAAGGGTTATTGAAGAAGCACCTTCATTTCTGCTTTAAGATAAGGGTTATTGAAGAAGTATCTTCATTTCTGCTTTAAGATAAGGGTTATTGAAGAAGTATCTTCATTTCTGCTTTAAGATAAGGGTTATTGAAGAAGTACCTTCATTTTGGTGCATGTGGCTCGCACCCTCATCCCGGAATGTAATGCACAGACAATGGCAACAGACATAAGGATCTGCGCCTGAGCTTTGAGGGAAATGAACTGTGATATTATCAAGAAGCCTGATGAACTTGACAACAAAAGATCCAACCGAAAAGTGGGATTAAGGAGAAACTACTAAATGACCAAGGAATAACCTTGGACGAGTCAAGACACCGATGGTCGGGTGAAGAAAGATGGAGAGAAAAAAAAAAAGACGTTGAAGTGACTAATTTATTCCGGATTTTAATTTATTCCGGATTTACAAGAGAAAATAAAAATAAACGGAAGGGACCAGGGACGAGAAATCAAGAGCACTTTGATATGACCGATTGGCTTCATAATTTATAAAGGTAAAGAAATTAACTGGCAAGCTTGAGGAAACACTGAAACTATTAATATACAATAAACATTTAAATTAAAAAAAATAATAATCATCATAACAAAATAAAGACGATTTTGAACTAAGAAGCATATGAACGACAAAAGATTTAACATTGACACTGCAGTTTGAATTTTCTTTTAGAGTTAAGTCTTTTTCAAGTTTTGATTGTAATAATTACATCTGAAACCACAAAAAATGGGACATACATAGACGTGTATATATATACAGTATACAACACACATATATATATATGTATATATACAGTATATCTTTATCTATTCATTAATTTACCTATTCTGCTGATTATCATATAAAGCAATAATAATGATTATAATATCAAGTTTGATTAAATATCGATCAAGAATATTTCTAGAAAATTATATTATTACCACAGGTATAATGAGAAATACACACATCCGACTACAATGAAAATACAATATATATATTTCTTATATATATATATATATATATATATATATATATATATATATATATATATATATATATACATATATATTTTATATATATGTATTATGTATAATATATATAATTTTATATATATATATATATATATATATATATATATATATATATATATATATATATATTATATATATATATATATATATATATATATATATATATATATATATATATATATATATTTATATATTATATATATATATATATATATATATATATATATATATATATATATATATATATATATATATATATATATATATATGCATATATATAAAGAAACAAATAAACGCACTGAAACAA
Organism: Macrobrachium rosenbergii; assembly: GCF_040412425.1. Lineage (NCBI taxonomy): Eukaryota > Metazoa > Arthropoda > Malacostraca > Decapoda > Palaemonidae > Macrobrachium > Macrobrachium rosenbergii. The sequence continues at coordinate 38,777,530 of NC_089793.1, read as the reverse complement.
ATGTTGAAAATAAAAAAAAAACTATATCAAATAAAAATACAGACACTTTTTATAAAATAAACAATGAAAATAAGTAAAATAAACAAAAAATATGAGAACGAACACTGATTTGGATAATGAAAAGTCTTTTTCTTTCAGTAAAACCTTTTACTGTGCCGTCAATTGAAAGACAGACATCTCGTATTTGGGAGGAATTTATCTAATACTTCTATTAAATTAAGCAAACACGACGAAAGCCTAGACCTACTCGGTCAAGGCCTACTGTTTACTGTCTGCGTATGGACAGGCGTTTCCAAGCAGTTACGTTACGAGTTCACGCAGGCGTTAAGTAACGGAACGAACGAGGTCATTTCACGTGACATTACCTGTCCCTGATGACAGATATCCTGTCGGGAAACCGTCCATTTTTCTCCCGGAGCGTCTGTCCCAAGTCGACCAACGGGGGCGGACTTGTGTCGCTCTTCCCACTGGGTTTCCCGAACATCGTCGACAAAACGACGGACGGGGAAAGGAGACAGAAGGATTAAAGGAAAAAGAGAAGACAGAGCGACAGATAATGAATGAGCAGTGATTAATTATCCATTTATCCACCAATAAATGAAGTCAGGCCTCAGCGCCGGCTGCTGACTCTCAGAGACTATCGGGGTAGGGCGGACGAGGCCGAGTCGCCCTCCTCCAGAGTCTACCCGGAGACTCATTTCCTTCCAGCCAAAAAAGGACGGGTTTGACGGCTCCTGATTGGACCGCCTGGCCCACCCTAAATTTTTTAGTACCCCGGGCGAGTCGGATTTTTCCCCCCGTTTCTCGCATTGTCCAAGAGTTATTTTTCAACAGCGTCCTTCTCCTCCTCGGGGTACGAACGTCCTGCCTACGTCATCCTCGTGACTTCAAAGTCGCAGCAATTTTTCATCGATTTTTTTTTCTGGTATTTTTCACCGGGTCGTTTAGGGAATCTCCTTAAATTTATGGCCGGAGGGGTTGGGACGTGTTCCTCCTGTCGTGTCATGAAGGACCCTGATTTTTGGAAGATTAATCTTGAGGAGTCTGGAAGCAGACTTTTGACCAGCTGTGCCCAATAATGCTTTGCTGCATGTGTGCATGTTTAAGTTTACAAGCATATGGATTCGCAAAGGATATGCTTCATGTGTACACAAATATGTGCAAAGCAAATGGTATGACACACATGTTTCTACATACATATGTTTTTATATATTGTATATATATACATATATATATTTATATATATATATACATACACACATATATATACACACATACATATACATATATATATATATATATATATATATATATATATATATATATATATATATATATATATATATATATATATATATATATATACATATATATATATATATACACACATACATATGTCTATGTTATGTTATATATATATGTTTGCATCTAAATTAGACATTTTCTGAAAGTATTAACGATGCAAAAAATACTGAAAATTTGTATTTTCTGAAAAAAATATAGTGATATCAACTGTTTGATTAAAAATAACAATTTCAGAGACTCAAAATAAAATAAGGGGAGTTTCCTAATGTGTCAGAAAATATCTTCAAGTTTACATTCCAAAGGAAAACATATAATTTTATTTGTCGCCTGACCAACCCTACACGTTGCAAAATCTGCTAAAATGATAAATAAAGAATAAGAAACTCACCAAAAAAGTTTTCAGACATGCGAACAAATGAAGGAGCCCGAAAATTCGGATGAATACAGGGATGCACACAAAATAAAAGGAAACCAGGGAAACCGACGATAAAAAAACTGAATCAATAAAACAACGAACACAACCTTAAGATAACATGACACTTTATGTTTTCTGTAAAAGAAAACTATTGTGCCGACTTTGTCTGTCCGTCCGTACTTTTTCTGTCCGCACTTTTTCTGTTCCCCCTCAGATCTTAAAAACTATTGAGGCTAGAGACCTGTAAATTGGTATGTAGATCACCCAGCCTCCAATCATCAAACATACCAAATTGCAGCCCTCTAGCCTTAGTAGTTTTAATTTTATTTAAGGATAAATTTAGCCATAATCATGCGTCTGGCAACTATATAGGACAGGCCACCACCGGACCGTGGTTAAAGTTTCATAGGCCGCAGATCATACAGCATTATACCGAGACCATCGAAAGATAGATCAGTTTTTGGTGGACTTCATTATACGCTGTACAGAAAACTCGATTGTGCCGAAGAAACTTCGGCACATTTTTTCTTCTTTGAAGTGGAACGAAAGCAAGATTTGGATCAAAGTAATTTTAGGACTGGAAATTCTTAATAAAATACTTGACAAATATGAGGAAATCCTAACACGTTCCAAAAGTGCAGGAATCTGTGAGGAGAATAAAAAGAAAAGTGAAAGAGAAACCGATAAGAACAAATGAGGAAAAAATTGAACCTACTGATGAGTCCTAATCTGGAAAAAATTCAAAAAGAATGCCTCAAGAATATGATAAGGCAAAAAAAAAAAAATTTTGAAGAAATATGGAGTGGAATATGACAGGAAAAATGGTATAAATACGAAACAGTAGTAAAAAAGGGAAAAACTGAGGAAAAACGAACATATAACAGAATCAGGAATATGGAAAAATAAAATAAAGTAAAAAGTGGTATAAAATCTAAAAAAAAAAAAAAAAACCGTATGCATTAATAAGAACACGGCAGGAAATAACCAGAATCTGGATAAGTGTAGTGCCGGAATAACAGACGTAAAAGGGCAATATAAATTGGCAAAAACAATAATCAGAAATATGGTCTCCTTTTAAGTACCATCAGGCAACGAGAGTGAATTAACCCCGTTTCCTCAAAGATAATTAGTTGAAGATTAAGCTAATTTCATTGTTGAACGTAGGAGCGAAATTTGCCCGAGGCACTTTTCCCATCGGGAGAGTATGTTCATATTTGACGTGATCCCGACAATAAAATTTAAGAGGATATATTTGTTAAGGCTAAGTTTCAGGACTGGAAAATTATTTGGTCTTTTACTGGCAATTTTATATATATACACTATGATATATACATTATATATATATATATATATATATAT
>NC_089793.1:38766951-38769451 GCF_040412425.1 Macrobrachium rosenbergii | reverse complement strand
CCAATCATTGCGACCGTCATGCTATTTTGGCAATTTTTGCGCTAACGGCAGCATTTCCGTATTGCAAGAAAAATTGCAACATTACTGTATTGCAAAAAAAAAAAAAAAATGCAGAAGCTGCCACTTTAAATTCACATTCTCGAAAAGCGACCCAAAATTCTGTATTATAGCCCAGTTAGAGAAAAAATGCAACTCAGAGCATAACGTAATCTCAAAGAAAACAAATAAAAAATGCGCGTATCTTAAGCGCAATAGAGTTTTCTGTACAGCGTATAATGCTGTACAAAACTCTCAGCCACGGCCCATGAAACTCTCAGCCGCAGCCCATGAAACTTTCAGCCACGGACCGGTAGTGGCCTGTGTTGTTAGCACCTATACCGGTGCAAGATGCATGTTCCTGGCTAACTTAACCTTAAATAAAATAAAAACTATTGAGGCTAGAGGGCTGGAATTTGCAGTGTTTGATGATTGAAGGGTGGATGATCAACATACCAATTTGCAGCCCTCTAGTCTCAGTAGTTTTTAAGATCTGAGGGCGGACAGAAAAAGTGCTGACGGACAGACAAATAGCCATCTCAATAGTTTTCTTTTACAGAAAACTAAAATTATTAAATGAACTGTAATAATCTCGACAAAATCACATGCTCAATTATAATTACATTAGTCTCCTTTCAAGAATTAATAAATAAAATCTAATCATTAGGACGAACATTTACATTCGACATAATAAATAACAAATTTAAATCGCTCACCTCGACGAAAATTGAAGCTTAATAAAACATGGGAATTACATTAATCTCCTTAAAAAGTAACAAACAAAATAAAAAGTTGACATAAAAATACAAAACTAAAAGAAAATTAATAATATATAAAGAAAAAAATAATATAAATAATAAACCAAAAAACTAGTCAAGATCAGTAGTCATCTTAAAATAAGTTATTTTAAAAATACAAAAACTAAAACAAAATTATTATAAAAAGAAAAACTAAAGCAATATAAATAATAAAACAAAACTTTAAAAAATATTAGCAGTAATAACATCGAAAAAATCCTACGAATCACACTAATTATCCCCAAGAAACAAAAAAAACAAAAAACAAACGCTAAGAAAAACTAAAACGATGTGAATAATAGAACAAAAAGTAAAGGGGTATTATTAATAATACTAAGGAATAAATACCTAGGAATCACACTAATCACCTTCAACGTAGCAAATAAAAAAACCCGCAAAGAAAAGCTAAAACAATGTAAATAATAAAACGAAAACTAAAAGGATACTATTAATAATAATAATAAACGCAAAGAAAACTAATCACCTTCAACGTAAACAAAAAAACAAAAGAAGAAAGCAAAACAATGTAAATAATAAAACGAAAACTAAAAGGATACTATTAATAATACAAAGGGCCAAAACCTAGGAATCAAAACTTCAAGAAAAAAATAAAAACTAATGTAAATAATAAAACTAAAAAGGATACTATTAATAATACAAAGGGCCAAATCTAGGAATTAATCACCTTCAACGCAGCAAAAGAAAAACAAATAAAAATCCAACTAAAACAAAAGAAAAATTCACTAAAACGCAGCAAATAAAATAAAATAAATAAAAAATGAAACTAAAACTAAAACGACATTACTAATAATACTAGAAAAAAAAATCCTAGGAATCGCACTAATCACCTTCAACGTAGCAGATAAAAAAAACGCAAAGAAAAACTAAATGTAAATAATAACACGGAAACTAAAACAACATTATTAATAATACTAAGAAATGTTCCAAGAAATCATACTAATTACATTCAACGTAGCAAATCCACAAAAAAAAGCAAAAACAAACTTAGATGCATAAAACCCCTTGACGTCAATGAAACTGAAAGCGGAGCAATTCAAGACACCCCAGAGTCTGGAGCAGTCAAAATCCTCGAATGAGAGACGTCTCGTCTGCATTAGCATCTTGATATGTGAATTACCACGTTTCAAGTCTCTCATTTCTGGAGGGGGCTTATGCCAACGCACGATGGCAGGACTGTTTTGCATAAATAATAAGGTCGTTGATTAAAGACGCTGCTCGCTCACTCGCTCGCTAGCTGCTCTCGCTCCTTCCTTCCTTCTGCACGGAAAGAAGGATGAGAGAGAGAGAGAGAGAGAGAGAGAGAGAGAGAGAGAGAGAGAGAGAGAGAGAGAGAGAGAAGGCCATTTAATCATCGTTAAAAATCAATTTAAGTTGGTGTCCTCTGTTTTCTTAGTAAAATATAGAAATTACTAGGTTTGAATACGCGTACACGCATCAATAAATAAATAAAAATTATATATTAATAAATAAATGAGTAACTCAATAAGTATGTGGATATATATATATATATATATATATATATATATATATATATATATATATATATATATATATATAAATATAATATAATACACACATGTACACACACACACACATATACATATATATATATATATATATATATATATATATATGTATATATATAT
>NC_089793.1:38729451-38744451 GCF_040412425.1 Macrobrachium rosenbergii | reverse complement strand
ATCCATTATAAATTTTCCAGCTGAAAAGAGCCTACCATTGATACCATAAAATATTATCAATAAAAAATTTTGGTATCCTTTCTGGTTTGAATTATGTTTGGTAAGCTTTGACTGTTAAATGCAGAATTTCATCGTTTTCCTGTTTGCCATATAAGAGATTGTAGCGGAACCCAAATCTGAGAAAATTAATAAAACGTAAATTGGAGTCACTGAATATTTTATTCCCTAACTATGACATATATTTTCATCCGATGAAAAAAATAAAAAATAAATAAATAAATAAATAAATAAATAAATAAATAAATAAATAAATAAATAAAATTTAAAAAATGAAAAAAACGTAACAGAGACAGTTCATCATAAATAATCAGTAACGCATCAAAGATGTAAGTGATCGTGAACAATGTGTATATAATACTGTAAAATTAGAAACTTAACACTAGGATTTACATTAAAAGAAATGAAAATAAATGGAAAGAAATGAAAATGTGTAAATTGAACTGAAATTTTCAAGTGTTTTGTACTATATATGAAGAAAATGTTAACGCTTTCTTGTGTCCTTAAATCATATTTATTGGAGCAAAAACACAAAAAATGTTTATTATAACAAAAAGCTGTTCAATAGCTAAAAAGAATTGTACTTTACCGAAAACAATTTCTTGCGATGCCAGGTGCAGTTAAACCTTTAATTCCAATTAAGTTCCCGTTTGTAATGATAGTCAATCAAACTTGTAATTGACAAAATAATCGCTTTCAAGCGCAATTAACAACAACAAAAAAAAATTCCTGTAAACTATCAGCTCTTAGAATCTAGAAACGTTGAGTATATAATACTTTTAAGAGATTACTCAATATATAAAAAATATATATAATTAAAATTCTATATAAAAAATAAGCTTCCAATAATGTTTTTTTCCTATTCCAAATCAATATTTAATATATATTCATAAATCTGAATATAAAGGGTCATATTTTGTTTGCTCACCAGGTAAATACATTTCAGATAAGGAAAAACTAAAACAATTTTCTGTCGATCTTTTGAGACCAAATACCTACATATTGCAGCATGAAGCCAAAAGTAATATTCCTTTAATTAAACAAAAACTGAAATAAAACTAAAACCTAAATTTTACTCATTTAATCCAGATTTAAAAAAAATATTACATTATTACAACAGTGATATTCCTTCAATTACGTAAAAAAGAAAAAGTAAATCATCCTTCCCCAGTCTTATCGCCACCGATCTAAATGCGAAAATTATCAGCGTTCGCCACAAGCCTCGTTTATGACCAAATAAATGTAAGAGACATCATTATGGAATCCGATTCCAGCCATTCCCGTCGACTGGACGGGGCTGCTTCCCAGCATGGCTGGAGGGCGCGCGCTCCCCTCGCGCGGCCGGTCAAAATTTATCTGGCCAGATTGCGACGCCCTCCTTCCTGCGAAGGGTCTTCAGACGGATTTTTCTCCGCACACTTGATTTCGACAGTTCTTCATTAAGAGGCATTGAACCTCTGGGTTATTGCAGATCGGTCATAAAAGCAAACCTGGAACGGGGTAAGAAAGGGAGGAGGAATGTTCCAGGCTAATGGATTTTACGCGAATCTTCTGCTGCTTCCAGGATTCCAGATGTGGTCTTGGAATGCCGGTTACAAGGCATGAAATTAACAGTTGCCTGCGAGCTTGATTGAGGTGAAAATAACACTCAGGGACCTTCCAGCACTGCCTCGAGCCCTTCTCGTCAAGATATGAGCATGAACAGAGACAAATGAAAAACTATAAAAATTACCACTCTCCAAGCATGTCTATAAACAAACAGAAATTATTACACATAATCATAAGGTGTGTATATATATATATAATCATAAGGTATATGTGTGTATATATATATAAATATATATATATATATATATATATATATATATATATATATATATATATATGTATGTATATATATATATATATATATATATATATATATATATATATATATATATATATATATATGTATATATGTATATATATATATATATATATATATATATAAATATATATTATATATATATATATATATATAAAATATATAGTATATATATATATATATATATATATATATATATATACAAGCATATAAATGCCTTATATATATAGTAAATATAAATATATAGTATATAATATAAATGCTGATCTTGATATGATCTATAGCTATATATAAACAGTGACCATGTGTCAAAGATATAATTCACTTGAAATGATCTACAGCTCACAATAAAACAGTGACCATGTGTCAGCATCACGATACGTTATAATCTAAAAAAAAAAAAAAAAAAACTTACCAGAAACGGAGAAAAACAAACACTGAACCTCAACCTCACCTCAACCTTTGAACTCTTATAATTACTTTACCGAAGCTGCAACTCCTCCGAGACAGACCACTGAAGAACGCCCAGCCCAGAGCACCGAGATAATCTTCAGCGAAATCTTTCGGGTCCAAAATGATCGCATTACCAAACAATGCGCTTGCAGGGGAGATGATGACCACGGCCGTTGTGCCGCCAGTTTGTAGTTTGAATCGACCAAACCCTCAAGTGCCGGCGGAGAAATCTGATTTCCACAATTTCCACTGCGAGAGCTCCGTCTCAAACACGTTGGTGGAGAAGAGGGGTGGAATCGGCTTGAATGCCCAATTAGCATATATAATAAAGTTTTACCCCTTTTTCGCTCCCGTGTCCGGTTACCTGGGCTTTTCAACGTACGTCTGCTGGTTGAACTTACTGTGAGGTACTATGTGTGTATGTCATGTCTGTATGTATGCTGTATGTAATGTACGTGGATATGTATGTATGTATATATATATATATATATATATATATATATATATATATATATATATATATATATATATATACATACATATATATGTACATACATACATACATATATACATACATACATATATACATATATATATACATATATATATACATATATATATATATATATATATATATATATATATATATATATATATATATATATACTGTATATATAATTTATGTATATATATCTATTACTAGGCTTTACGCATAACTTTATGTGAACTGGAATTGCGCATGTATATATGTACATAGCCTACAGACCCAATTGCCATGGAGATTTCACACATAAAATGGTTGTATTGTTTTTAGAGATACAGAGAGAGAGAGAGAGAGAGAGAGAGAATAAAGAGAGAGAGAGAGAGATGAGAGAAAAAGAATTTTTAAAAATCCTTTCAAAATAATGAATAATATTTATATTAATATTCTCTATATATATAATGATCATTACAAATAATTTTAAAAATCAGGTTTCAAAATAATATTAATGTTTATATATATATATATATATATATATATATATATATATATATATATATATATATATATATATATATATATACATATATATATATTATGATTTCAATCATCTTTATCACCATCACTGATTTTACACTTCATAACGTACAATTAATCTAACAGCCCATTAACTTGGTAATATTTATGCTTAGAGTTAATATAATTACGTAAAACCTAACATCACTTCACAGCTTTACAGGCCTTCTTCATTAGGCTTATATCAATGAGAAACGAACCAATACATTACCAATTCTTTATTTAGATATCGGCACTTATTGGCATCCAGACTATTTTTTGTTCATCTTTGCATTTATTGTTTCCAAAAGACCTACGTGCCATGAGGGCATTACACTACCTGTTTCTTCCATCTCGAAAATGAAAAAGGAAATAATTTAAAATTTAGTTAAGTAATAACATTGTGTAGAGATCATTTCAAAGTAAACAAAACCGTTTTCTTATTTTCTTCCTTGATATAGTTCCCAAAACATTCCATTTGTTCGGTGATACTCAAGAATGCATGACAAGAAACCATTAATTTTGGAAATTAATTTCAATCATTTTGGTGGTAGCTGAAACCTCTTTATCACGATCAATAAGAAGGGAAGTCAAATTTACCATGGTCTCATGAACATATCTTTTCATACCAATATTTCCACTATCTTTTCCTTTAATATTTCTATTAATATTTCCTTTAAATACTTCACAATGTCGTTACTGATATTCAAAAATATTTTCCAAAATCTTTTCAAAAATGTTACTTTTTTTTAATATTTCAGCAACATTTATTCCTTCAATATTCGAAAGATACATTTCCTCATTAATATGTCATAAAAACCCGTATCTTCCTATTTCAAAACTTCTTTTAGTTTTCTGTAAAAGAAAAATATCGAGATGGCTATTTGTCTGTCCGTTCGCACTTTTTTTGTTCGTCCTCAGATCTTAAAAACTACTGAGGCTAGAGGGCTGCAAGTTATGTTGATCATCCACCCTCCAACCAACAAACATACCAAATTGCAACCCTCTAGCCTAAGTAGTTTTTATTTGATTTAAGTTTAAAGTTAGCACTGATCGTGCGTCTGGCACCGCTATGGGTGCCAAAAACGCAGACCACCACTGAGCCGTGGCTGAAAGTTTCATGGACAGCGGCTGAGATTTTCCTGGGCCGTGGCAGAGAGTTTCATACAGCATTAAATACTGTACAGAAAACTCGATTGCGCCGGAGAAACTTCGGTGCATTTTTTACTTCTCTGAAATATTTAAAAATATTTGAGAGAATATAAATCGAACAAGGCTATTCATAAGAATAATGTACAATTGTAAAATACCAAATAACTATCAGGACAGAAGAGTTAGTTTTATGAAAATATCTTGACTGAAAGAGATGGCTATGACATACCTTCACGCAAATAAAGGAAAAGGGAGTCTAGACTCTCAGATACTTCAGGCGAGATAACTGATGTCACAAAACCTGGAAATGTCATAAGTTATAAATATTTTGGGTGAGATTGCTTTAGGTCGCTAACGGGTCCTATCAGAAACTGCCAATATTAAAGCCTAAATAAATAGCCTATTTTATTTTGCTCATTATAAGGGCATAATTTCAGCTTTAAGAATTCCTATTTGTTTAATATTAGATATTAAATTCTGCGTACGCAAATTGAAATTTTTCTCATCTTGAGGGATGACTGAACTGTTCATTATGCTTGAAATTCTTCACGTAACTCAAGGAGAGAGAGAGAGAGAGAGAGAGAGAGAGAGAGAGAGAGAGAGAGAGAGAGAGAGAGAGAGAAGATGTTTCTATTTATTCACTCTTCCAAATATCGGGCTACCGTGCCACAGATCTCTCTTTGTATGAACTTTCAATTTGTAAAAACATATACTACTTGCTTCTTCTTCTCATTAATGAATCTATGAGAACTATTACATAAGCGTCGAGGATTTCCACGAAAGACGGGGAAAGAAAGCGTTCTCGAGAGAAAGTCTGATACAAAAGAGTCCTTGAGGGAAAGCGTCCGACAGAAAGGGTCTCCAAGAGAAAGAATTCACGAGATAGTGTTCATAAGACTTTCGAAAATTTGATGAGAGAAAGTTTCACGAGAAAAAAAAATATGACAGTGTTCAAGGAAGAGTTCCCTGAATATAATCTCAAACAATAAATATTAGAAAAAATCTAATTGAGGAGTATTTATAGTCTGCAATACCAGCATGTGAAGTAAAGCAATTTTTTTTTTTACTGTGATCTTGTTTTATTTCGTCCTGATTTTCAGTGAACACTGTACACTATACTTTAGGCCAAAATATTTATTCTTGGTTTCTTATGCTTATTAGACAGTTCTTGTGTAATTTCTTCCATCATCTGTCCCGTCTTATTCTGGATAGCTTGGCATTTGAATTTTTCAGTTATACATGTGTATGTATGTACATATCCATATATATATATATATATATATATATATATATATATATATATATATATATATATATATATATATATATATATATATATATTATATATTATATATATATATATGTATATATATATATATATATATATATATATATATATTCCTTTCTTTTTTTATAAGTTTTATGCCTTGCCATTAACAAGTGAAAGCAGCCTCACTACCTGGCCTTTTTTTACCTTTTATATGAATTTGCACATTCTGCAATACAATAACTGCTTAACGTCTTAGTTTTAGCATGCCCAGTCCAAGTTCTTTTGATGCCTGCATCACATTCAACAACAAATTCCAACTGAGACAAAAAAAAAAAAAAGGAAAAAATCGGCCCTCGTTGAAGTCTTACCTTCTGCTTTTAAGTTTTCTTCCTTTCTACGGCCAAAGTCACAAATTTATTCTATTCTCTGTGGAATTCCGCTATTTATCCTCCATTCAGCAACATTCGTTCGTGTCGTTTTAAAACATTCTTGTGGTTTGCCTACCGTCTCTTTTCCTCTTACCAGCTTGCAGTGACTTTGGCACAATCCACAATCGCTACTTTTCGACCTCAACGTTCATTATGCCTTAAAAATTTTACCTGCCATATTTCGGTTTAAAAGTACTGAAAGTATTTCCCAAACATCCTATAATACTATAATCAATGAATTTCGTCTCTTACCATCCTATTTAAAATATCTGTGTTTCCTATCCTACGCACACTACAAAGCTACTAAGCTGCATGACAGTGAGTTACACCATTTTTTTGGCGATATATTCATCCTGTCTAGTTTTTCGAATTTCTTACGTCACGTGATTTATAGTTTACTATACTGCTTTTCATTCCGGGGTCCTATAGTTTACATTACGATCTTTATCCTCCTTACGTACTCTACACACACGAATCCGGGAACATGCAGGCAAATTACAAATTCCTATAGGGAGGATGATAATACAAAGACAATAGATCTACGAAGTTGCTTTTAATACACACACACATGTATATATATATATATATATATATATATATATATATATATATATATATATATATATATATACACCATATACATATACACACACACACACACATATATACGAACAAGTTGTCAGCCTGAAGGAAAAGTAAGTGAGAACAATTGAGGTTATATTTTGTGTTGTAAAGACATGGTCACAGCACTGTAACCATGTCTTAATAAGACTATACTTGCATCTAATTGTTTCTCTTCCTGGCTGCAACCTGTTCTGTCATAATCATATACCTTTTCGTGATTTAAAATTTTTATGATTTAAAATAATATATATATATATATATATATATATATATATATATATATATATATATATATATATATATATATATATATATACTACTAAATGACTGACTACCGTGTAAAAGTGGGATATGCTGTGTCTCCATGATACAACAAATAAGACAAAAAGGCAATACTCAAAGCTGCCGTGTTATAGGACAGGAACTTGAGCTGTGAATGAAGAGAGGACTGCATGATGTTTGCATATGGTACAATACTGATCAGGGATAGTGAAGAGAAACTGTATTGCAAGTGGAAGAATTTGCAAGAGGGGAAAGGCTGTTAGGTAAATGTGAGCGAAAGCACTGCTGAGTGTAAATAGAAACGAGGAAAATACAGAAATGAATGTGATTGTAAATCATGGAAGAATGAAATTTTTTCCAAGTACGGCTTTCTTATGCAGTTTTGACATAGCCTCTCTTATTACAAATATTCCAGCAAATGAAACTGCAGATAATGATAATGCAGCAATGAATGTGATTATAAATCTTGGGAGAATGAAAGCGGTTGGTTCGTATAGGCATTTGGAGTAAATAGAAGTGTGTATGAATCAGCTATTACCTACAGTTTCTTTAACACGAATATTTAAAAAAAAAAGAGAGGCTATGTCAAAGCCATACCTGGAAAACTTTTTCCTGTTAAGATATCTTTCAAAGAATAAGAGTTCCTATGATTTTACGGATATCTTAAAAGTAAAAGATTTTCAAGGTACGGCTTTCCTATGCAGTTTTGACATAGCTCCTCTTATTACAAATATTCCAGTAAATGAAACTGCAAATATTGATAACTGTAGATACTGCAGTATTGCTGGTGTACGGGAGCGGTAACTCATTTCGAAATATGAGCAAAGAAGATTTTAGAAGATTATTGGAGATTTGCATCGAAGACAGTTACTTTGTATTTAACGGAAAACATATGCTCAGTCTGAAGGTTTTGCTGTGGGAAATCGTCTAAGTGCAACTGTGGCGAATTTATTTTTATCATATCACGAACAAAATTAATTAAGGGATTGTCCTGTAAGTTATAAGCATCTGCTGTGTGAGAGACACGTTGATGACTATTTTTTGGCGTTCCGAAACAGTGGTCAAGTTCAGCGGTTTTTTTTGTGTATATACATACTTACATACATACATACACATACTGTATATATGTACACATAGATATACACACACACACTATATATGTGCATATGTATGTATGTGTATATATATATATATATATATATATATATATATATATATATATATACATATGTATATATATATATACATATACTGACAAATAATTTTGAAATTATTTCTCCTTGTACTAACTCCATACAAAAACCTTTGTAAATGGAGTACATATACATAAATCCCACATTAAAAAAACATTAATCAACTTGTCACTATTCATAATTCACTTCTTGAAGCATACATACTTAATCATTCCTATGTACACCCGTGTAACAAACTCATGATGATATTTCCTTTAAAATTTTTTTCCTAACTTTTCATTCAAGGAAGAACTTTTACACATCTACTTATATTGTATTTACTGACCTACGTGCATTAGCGCTTTCTTTGAATTATACTAAACTATTTTATTCTTTTCCTTTCCTTCAACTTCACTATTATCCCAAATTCATAATAAATAAATGTTTTCTTTTTCTTTCTTGCGAATGTAAAAAGGCAAGAAATTCTTTAAGGTGTTTCTGTGAATTACAGTATTTGTTGTTTTATTTATACAAGAGGTCACCTGGAACACTTTATCTTTATTAATTACCAAATGAGTCTTTCCTTATTCCTGCCATTCACCTTCCGGCTAAAGTTACTTCCTCATCGCCAAGATCAAACACCGCCTCCTCCTTTCCTCTCCAAGAATTACAAAAAAGGAAAAAAATAAATAAATAAACTTTACTTTTCCACTTTTCCCCATTCATCTGAATCCAACATCTTTAAAGATTATCGAGTGTTTACATCATCAATGTCCCCACCCCCTCCCATCTCCCCAACACCTCCTCATCTCTTTCTCCCTAGGGAGGGCCCTCCTCCTCCCTCCTCCTCCTCCTCCTCCTCCTCCTCCTCCTCCCCTCCTCCTCCTCCTCCTCCTCCTCCTCCTCAGGAGACGCATTAATCAAATACTTTTCATTTGGCAAAGAATCCAGCATCCCGTCTCAAAACAGCTATCACCTTTATGAAGATTAATAAGACTTTGACGGATGTTAATCTTCTCCAATTATTTGTTGCTTTCGTCTGCTGGCAATGACGTTGCTTTAAGAAGTAATTTGTCAGTGATTAATCTCTCTCTCTCTCTCTCTCTCTCTCTCTCTCTCTCTCTCTCTCTCTCTCTCTCTCTCTCCCCGTAAGAAAGGGACTTCTTTAAGACAATGGACTTTAACGTGTTTGTGAATCATTACCTTTCTCTTTCTCTCTAACTCTCTTTTGTTTCAAGGACGCTACTTCTTTAAGACAATTTACTTTAAATGTGTCCATGTATCATTCTTTTTGTTTCTCTCTGTCTCTCTCTCTCTCTCTCTCTCTCTCTCTCTCTGTCAAAATGTACAAAAACTCTCTCTCTGTCTCTCTCTCTCTCTCTCTCTCTCTCTCTCTCACACACACACACACACACACACACACACACACACAAAAGGAAATGATATTTAAATGAAATAGACACATATATATGAACACAATTCATTCATTACTGATAGTAAGATCATAATCATCATTCTTATAATAATTAACTTTATTGCAAGACGTTTCTGCTAAGGTGTAAATGGTGTAAATAAATAACTAGATTAATAAATAAATAAATAAATTCTCGCCATCACCATAGCAAGGAAAACTAACAATTATGATGAATATCCTTGTACTAGCAATATGTGTTACTACCATTATTGGTATAATATTGGTATTAACAATACTGATCCCCTTGGAGAGCAAGATGATGATGATGTGATCATTCAGACAAGTAAAAAATGCGCTGAAGTTTCTTCGGCACAATCGAGTTTTCTTTACAACGTATAATGGTGTATAAACCGCGACCCACGAAACTTTCAACCACGGCCCGGTTATTTTAACCTTAAATAAAATAAAAACTACTGAGGCTAGAGGGCTGCAATTTGCTATGTTTGATGATTGGAGGGTGGATGATCAACATGCCAATCTGAGGGCGGACAGAAAAAGCGCCGACGGACAGACAAAGCCGACAATAGTTTTCTTTTACAGAAAAACAAAAATCATATAATTAAATAATGTTTTTTTATCAGTATTCATAACTTTAGATAACGCGGTTAGTGAAAGCAAAGGTACTTCTCCATAGAAATATCCTATTATAAAATAATAAACTGACAGAAACATGTTCATAATTGACGGGCGCATAAATGAAAAAAAAAATAATCTATGAGTGATTAAAATAAATATTGTTCTTATTCAGTTAAAGACAATCTTTACGTAATAGTGTTCTGTAGATTCACAAGGACTGACTTGTGGACAAGATGTTATTATGGAGTAAAAATTCAGCTAAATTATCGAAGGACGAACTGAGTCTAGCAATAATTTCCATAGACACACAGACTCTCTCTCTCTATATCTATCTCTCTCTCTCTCTCTCTCTCTCTCCCTCTCTCTCTATCTCTCTATATATACATCTATCTATATTCTATATATATCTATATATATATATATATATATATATATATATATCACATACACAATTGTTCTGTGCATTAGTAGAATTATATATATATATTAATATATATATATATATATATATATGTATTTACATACAGAGAGAGAGAGAGAGATCTCAGAGAGAGATTTTTTTATTATGAGAAGAGATAGAAAATCATATAATCTACAGAGAGAGAAACGAAGAAACGAAGAGAGAGAAAACGGATCTGGAACTAGATATATAGTAGGATTAGATAAATACAGCACACACACATAATGTGGACTGGTTTGTCCAAGAAAGCTTGTAACTTTGAATAAAACTCCATTAGATACTATCCAGTTTGAATGATATATATATATATATATATATATATATATATGTGTGTGTGTGTGTGTGTGTGTGTGTGTGTGTGTATGATAGATTCTCTGCATGCATTTGCTAGTGCTTATATACAGGTATAAACAAAGCTGTTGTTTGAGTATTTCCAAGACCACTTATATATATATATATATATATATATATATATATATATATATAAATATATAAAAAAAAAATAACTGTTATATAATATGAATATAGATAAAACACATGAAAGGTGTTTATTGAATAAAAGAAATAAAAAATATACAAACAAATAAAAAAAAATAATAAAATGAAGTAATTAATGAATACGAACGCATACGGCCGAAAAGGAGAGGCCAACACAGCCGCCATTGACCAATCACCAAGACTTTCGACGTTGACCTTCCTCGCGTTTGCTCCGAGAGCATCCCGGCCGGTTACATGTAATGTCCGAGCCGAGACGAAGTTTCTAAATATAATTTGGAATGAATTATGGCCAGCCCTCGGTGCTGCCGTCGTTATTCGGGGATTTCCCCTTCGCCGAGATACCCCAAAAGCCTTCTTCGAGTGAATGATGTATAATGTCTTCGCAAAGTGAATGATGCATCGCGAGATATCCTGGGAGAGACTCACTCCCACGCCCACATGTGAGACATCGGATGCTGTAACCTTCGATGCTGAGGCCAGTTTATCAGATCATTTCCCAATTTCGGATCGGATGGGCAGATTTGCTGGGAAATGCGTCATATTGGATAAATTCGGTTTCAGACACTGCTATGATAAAAGTATTATTATTATTATTATTATTATTATTATTATTATTATTATTATTCAGAGCATAAAGCGGCTATTTCAAAATTTGCAACAGTAACCGTATTATTTTTACTGTTACTATTATTAATAAGAGCATAAAGATGTTTTTACACACATTGCTACTATAAGAGCATTATTATTATTATTATTATTATTATTATTATTATTATTATTATTATTATTATTATTATAAAGGGACTGACGACTTAAGTAAAAAAACTAACCACAAATGTTATTAAACCTAGACTTCAGTAGTATACATTTCTTGTATGTGGCAGAACAAAATGCCTGTGGAAACGGTTGAGAAGAAAATAAAGAACCAAAAGAGGCATGTTAATTTATTTAAAACAATGATTTCAGAGGCTATGATGATACAGAAAGAATGACACCGAAGTCAAGAAAAATTAAACGAAGGCAGGAGCTACTCAAAATATACCCCAATATATAATACTCAGGAACTTGGCTGAACTGGAATTTTTCGTTATTAATTTCGGTTTATTTCACCATCCCAATGACATTTTTAAGATCTCTCTCTCTCTCTCTCTCTCTCTCTCTCTCTCTCTCTCTCTCTCTCTCTCTCTCCTGTTTTATGCTGATTACTATTTTGATGATAATGATTACAATACTGGAAATAAACTGGAGCCTACTCAAAAGTATGCCTGATGCTTGACTTTGATTGGACAGTTTAGTGTAAATTCACATAAAACCAAGCATTTTCATTCCGGTAGCCAGTATGACTTAACATTCTCTTACTGTTATACTTTATCAATCTCACTTTCATTTCAGGAGCCAAACAGGATTCCGAATATCCCTGAAATCTTCTAGAGGCAAGCCACCATAATATAAAGAATTAAAAAAAAATTAGTGTTAAAAAGTTCATTTCAACCATGAATTCAAAACGGGATAATTTAGAAATTATCAAAGACAATGCACGGTGCCAAATAATGTTTCATATGAAATTCTGAATTATGTAATTTTGGATTTTAGATGTACATGCACCATTTGGATATCCATTTTAAAGTTGAAATGGCGCATTTAGCGAAAATGGTCGATTTCTTTGAAATTTTAGGTTTGAGAGAGTATTTCATGGACAGATTACATATACGTAAACATTCTTATGAACTGCATTTCTCCTAAATTCACAAATGGCAAAAGATTTTTAAATGATATTTATTACGGCATGTAAATACTCCTAAAATCACAGTTGACTAAAGATTGTTAAATTTTTAAACGCCAGTTTTAGTCTCACGTGACTGATATTTCGAAAACATCGTTTAAGTAAGCCATTTACTGAAGTAAAACAAAAAAAAAAAAGCTTACTTAAACGATGTTTTCGAAATACCAGCCACGTGAAACTAAAAATGTCTTGTAACAAATATAACAGTATTTCGTCAACTGTGATTTAAGGAGTGTTAACATGCTGTAGAAATTCTCATTTAAATATCTTTTGTCATTTGTGAATTTATGAGAATTACAGTTTATAAGAGTCTTGATGAAAATGTAAACTGTCCATGCAATACTCTCTGTCCCAAAATTTCAAAGAAATCAACCATTTTTTGCTGAACGCTCCACTCTAACTTCAAAATGGATGACTAAATGGTGTGTGTACGTCTAAAACTCCACATTACATTAAAATGTAATCAAGTTCCCAAGATTTAAAGATTTTTGAAAAACTCCAATGTTCTAAAAAAAATTCTGCAGTCCTTTTAAAATTTCATTTCATGAATCTACATCGTATTATTTATATAAGGAATTGGCTTGATAAAGCGTCCTTTAGACTATATACTATTTCCAATTCAAGTTTAACTTGATTGGTAACAAAGACGATCGTTCTTTGAGCACTAAATCTAAGAAAAAATATATACCGGCTTTTTATGACAATATTATTGGTATAAAAAAGTATTTTATCATCATAAAAACATGTTATGAAATAGAGTAACGAATCACAATATCTGATAATATTTATGAAAGAAGTTAAATACAAGCTGCTTCTCTCATTCCCTGACGTATACAAGCCTTCATGATAAGATATTCAATTAATGGAAGTAAATAGAGGTGATTATAACTAGAGTAATGAAATTGGAATAGCTCCTTTATAAACCATTTTTTATATTTTCAAGTTCCAGAAATTTATTTTTTGTTTGACTGTCAGAAAGGTCTTTGCTAATTGCGTAAACACGCCATGTCATGCGTCAGAGGTAATGTAGATAATATAACCACTACAATCATTCTTTAATTTAATAACATGACAGGCAGTATTGAAGGAACTACGGAATGTCAGCGAATTACACGTGAAGCAGCTGATTTTCCGGAGACTTAGAAAAAGATGAAAAAGTGCTGCGATTAAACACAAATTTTACGCCTAGAAATGTACCAGCTTGATGCTAACATGATAAATATTAGATCATTGAAAATTTGACGGTAGGAAGCTAAAATACCTCCTGACCTAACACTAAGTATTATTATATGAAGACAATTTCAGAGACTGCCGATTTGATGGAGATTCTTTGCAATGAAAATTGCTCATAGGCGTACTCTGCCCTAAAATGGAAATCTGCAGTATCTGCGAAATTTTCGAAATTGAGATATGCCACCTTTTGGGCTCGTGAAACACTAACACACAAGTTACTGCTTTTTCAGAATGATTCTTCAATGCTTTATTTAGGGGTCCCATCTGCAGTATCTGACAAATCAGTAGCCTAGTAAGGCAAGGGAAAACTGCAGTATCTACCATTTTTCTCAGCTTTGTATTTTTGCAGACACTGCAGTCTTCCATTTTAGGGCAGTACTGATCTATGACTTCATACATTGGAGATTCGTGTTTTCGACGTCTGAAGAGTTAATTTTTCACGACAAACCCCTTCAGGGACTATCCTGAGAAAACTTTAGCGACTGGTCTTATTAAAACTTGAACTTCACCATTCTTGATTTTTATAAGCCTTTTCAAGACAAAAATCACGGAGACTGAACTTTATTTTCAAGAGTTTTCTTAGTTGAAGAATTTTAGAGAAGCGCCTGATCATATTTTCAAAATTTCACTTCTGAAGT
>NC_089793.1:38709451-38716951 GCF_040412425.1 Macrobrachium rosenbergii | reverse complement strand
CTACCTGTGTCGGTTGGCAGAAACCCGACGGTGAAAGATCACCTCGGCTCAGCATCCGTCATCTTGACTAAGCCAATGACAGCGCGACAGACCGGGAGATTAAGGGCATTTCATTAATCTTCAGAGAAAGAGAGAGAGAGAGAGAGAGAGAGAGAGAGAGCAGCGCAACAGGGTTGGAGATGGGAGGTTACGGGAATTTCATTACTATCGTAGAAAAGAAGTTTGCGTCTGTGTGTGTATGAGAGAGAGAGAGAGAGAGAGAGAGAGAGAGAGAGAGAGAGAGAGAGACGTTAATGGGTTAAAGAACAAGGAATGTGGGAGAGAAAGGAGGGAGGGAGAGAGACAGTGAGCAAGAGACAAACATGGGGAGTGAGACATATCCTAATTGCAAGATGGTGCGATATAAAACACTGATTGAAGAAACGGAACAAGTACAAGAGAAGACATTGATGAAAATGAACTGAAGAACGGGAGGACAAGAAGGAAGGGAAAAGGGAAGAAATGAGAAATAAACATAAACAACGGAAAGAAAATCAGAATAAGAAAATGTCATCTACTCAGACACACGCATATTCTCTCTCTCTCTCTCTCTCTCTCTCTCTCTCTCCCTTCCACCCTCTTTATCTGTTTGACGAATACCACAGATGATGTAAATGAAAAGAGAAGAAGGAAGGCGAAGAAAGGGGGGGGGGGGGAGTTGGATGTATGGCGTGGGTGGGGGACGACATGAGTTTATTTATTACCCGAAAGAAGAGCAAGGGAGACGTAAAGAGAGAAACCAAGATGATGAGGAGTTGGAGATGAAAGAAAGAGAGAGATAGGGAGGGAGAGGAAGAGAGGAAGAAGAGGAAGAAGAATGAGACGAAGATAGAAAATATGAAATAAGGAGACGGAAGTAAAGACACATAAAGATGCGACTCAACGAATGGGGTCACAGGGTACATGTGGTAAGAAGTCTGAAGGAAGAGAGAGAGAGAGAGAGAGAGAGGGGAGGAGAGAGAGAGAGAGAGAGAGAGAGAGAGAGCAAGCTAATCACAAATCATCGAGATGAGATTGATGATATATACTATATATATATATATATATATATATATATATATATATATATATATATATATATATACATACACACACACATATATATATATATATATATATATATATATATATATATATATATATATATATATATATATATATATATATATATATATATATATATATATATATATATATATATATATATATAAATATATAAGGCCATATATATATATATATAAAGGCCCAGACGGACTCCTTTAATTCTTCCTCCTTTCTTTTTATTGGGGGAGGGGAACCCATCTTGGCTTGACCTTCAAGAAAGAGACTGGCAATGAATCGGTTCATCTTTGATAATTTATGTTTCCTTGAGAGTTCATCAGGCAGTCAATGACCCGGAAGAGGTTTTTTGGACCCACATGCTTTTTAGTGTCATTTCATTCAGCTTTGTCTCTGTTCCAAGATATTCACTATGGACTGGTTACATAAGTTTACGATGCTCACTGTCTATCTACCTATATGTACATGTATATATATATATATATATATATATATATATATATATATATATATATATATATATATATATTAAAAACATACATACTTATTACCGTTATGCATGATTTTATATAATTTTCATTTAATCTTATTTATATCGTGTCATACTAGATAAGGCAGTTTTTGTTTATATGGAGTTTTTGTCTTTATTCACACATGGTTTTATGTTATATATATACATATGTATATATATATATGTACATATGTATATATATATATATATATATATATATATATATATATATATATATATATATATATATATATATATATATATATATATATATATATATATATATATAACCATGTGTAAAAAGACGAAGCTTCCTATATAAAACAAAACTCATACATCTAGTATGACACGATATATATAAAACAAAGATTAAATGAAAATTAATAAAATCTTGCATAAATGTAATAAGTGTCTTTTTTAATACAAATAACCTACGAAAGATAGGGTGACAGGTAAAATGGCCTATTATGAAAGCAAACCAATCAGTTCTGTTAATTCATATGATGTGAAAAGTTTTAGAAGTGTTTCATGTAGCTTATATCATCTCAGACATGTTCACTGAGATTCGTATAAGATATTCATGAACCCTCTGATGCTCAACTTATTCCGAGGCCATGTTCTCTTGATCAAAATGTTCTTCAGACCTACAGAACAATATTTTTTAAACTAAATTTCATAAAAACATGTATAAAACGGCACTCTTAAATGCGTAATGTTTTTGGTTTATGTGCATAAAAATATAAACATAGTTGTAAACCAGATATATATATATATATATATATATATATATATATATATATATATATATATATATATATATATATATATATATATATATATATATATATATATATATATATATATATATATAATTCTCGTGTATGTAAAAAATGTGATTAGTGAAAGTGATCTGCAATAGCTTTTTCTGTTCAAGCCTCACTAGCAGCATCCATGACCATGCTTTCCGCAAACTAGTTTATGTGCCACGATTCTTATAAGAAGCTCGTTCCTTCTTTTATAGACACTCATTCCTCGAGTTTCTTTATAAGTAGTATTTCCCTAAATAAGTGCTCTAATAAACCCCAGCATCTCGATTTTCTGCTTTATAAACTCAAACTTCTCAAATTCGTTACATATGAACAGTTTCAATCTCATACAGCGCCATATATAAACAAGCGACACTCCTTGTGAAGGCTATTCAAATCAGCGACATTCTTTGTAATTCGTTGAAAACAAGGAGGCCAGCATCATAAAATGTCTTACAATCAGACAGATTCATCATTTCAAAGACTGTTTTCACTTTGAACGATGACACAACAGCCTTCATCACTAACAATAAAAAATTAACACTGCCATAAAACATAACCAGTCTGGTAAATCTACTTCCCACTGTTCATCAAAAAACATGGTTGTCTCTTAACTTTCATTTATAAATATTAGCATTTCTTAGAATTACTATTTACTGTGCACCATTCCTCGGCAGCAGTAATTTGTATATCTTATCTGTTGAAAACAAATTCTCATGCTTCCTAAGAGAAAATACTCTCTGGCACTTTTTTTTTTTTTTACCAAAAATGGAAATTATAATACTTGGTAATTCTAAGAGAGTATTCATGCATAATTCATATTTTTCATAAGTTATTCCTCACTATTTCTAAGCAATTTCAATTTGTACGAACCAGTTTTTAGCACAGTATATTTTTCATCGGACCTTAGTAAATGAACTGAAATTTGACACCAAGTCATCAAAAAAAAAAAACTTGTCATTTGCTTATTAACATCGTATGATGTCTATCATTATTGATTAATAACACTCATTCCGCAAACCAAATGCGTTTCATTTATTAATTTCATCACAACATACAAAGATCATTCCAATGTTCTTTAATAAGATTTTTATCCATTCTCCTTTCTTCTATTACTTTGTTTCCCCTCTGCTAATTTTTATGATCAGTAAAACTTCCAACCTAAATCCTTCAAGAAATGAAACATGTTGGCCAGATATAACTATGAAATTATTATTATTATCACTAAAAATTTCTCATCATTTTCATTAAAAGAATAAAACTTCATCGCTGACAGTCCAGTTACATTTATAAAATAAAATTTCCCTCTGAATCATCATAAAATTTGGTATAGTGATCTATAATAAATTTATTTATAAAATCTGAAAAAACAAAATACATTTTTCTTTGACATGTATTCAATGTCGAAAAAATTTCTGCAGGCAAGGAGCAATGCCTTTAAAATCATTTTAACAAATCCTGAAATTCTTACCGAAAAAAATCTTACAACAAAGAATCATACTTTTTCACTCTTACAGTGAACTCTGAATATACATTTTTTAACAGTGATAAATTATGTAATCAAGAGTCCCTAATGGACGATTCTAAGTAGAATCAGAATTGATAAATGTACAAAATTTAATTTTTTTTTAACGGGGCCGCAGGAATATTATAATCATATTTATCGTGACTTCGCATCACTTAGAAATCAAGTCTGAATAAATGAGACACCTCAATATTGACAGCGAAAGGCTGAGTAGCTGTATAAATGCTTCTTTAAAGCAAAGGGAGCA
The DNA here is from genome assembly GCF_040412425.1 of Macrobrachium rosenbergii. Taxonomy (NCBI): domain Eukaryota; kingdom Metazoa; phylum Arthropoda; class Malacostraca; order Decapoda; family Palaemonidae; genus Macrobrachium; species Macrobrachium rosenbergii. The sequence goes on along the minus strand of NC_089793.1, from coordinate 38,712,764 downwards.
CAATTTCAATCTATAAAAGTGTCCTACACAAGTCTGTGTATGAAAATTATTTGGACAAATCTATAATAAAAGATTTTTCGTGGTTGGTGCCTTCATTCAACCATTGAATTTTTACTGTATATATATATATATATATATATATATATATATATATATATATATATATATATATATATATATATATATATATATATATATATATATACAAACATATATATATATATATATATATATATATACACTATATATATATATATATATATATATATCTATATATATATATATATATATATATATATATATATACATTAAAATCTGCTGGGTACTAGTAATCATTCGTCCAATATCCTGTAACGGTTACAAGAGACTTCCTATTTACCTGAATATTTCTACTCTCTATGAAAATTATCCCGGACAGATAATTAAATGTATTAAATTCAATACAAAAAAGGAAAATGCTACATTTATCATTAAAATCACCATAATTCATTCTTATTGAAGGCATTCATGACCGAAGAACATAAGCAATATTGAAAATACATTTAATCAACTAATCATAAATATCATCCTTGTTTACTTTTGGATGGGCTCTTAATGACCTTTCATCACCTTCATAAACTCTATAAAATTCTATATATAATATAATTTATATATATACATATATATATATGCATATATATAAGCATACACACACACACACACACACACACACATATATATATATATATATATATATATATATATACTATATATATACATTATTTTAGCTATGGAATCAAATAAAAAAGGTAGCACATGTTTATTAAATAAACTAGACGTGTCATCATAATTTCAATCATTTTATTGGAGCTTTCCTCTCTTTGAATAAATCTGCTTCCACGAACTCTTAAATACTTTTACCATAGGGATGTTCAGTAAGACCACATTCGACACATACATGTTTTAAAAGAAATATATATATATATATATATATATATATATATATTATATATATATATATATATATATATATATATAGATAGATAGATAGATAGATAGATAGATAGATAGATAGATAGATGAGCGAGAGTGCTTGTACCCTTCAAAGATATTTTACCGTTAACATTACGGACAGTAATGTCGTGCGGTTCTGTAGTAATAATACTTACGAGATAAAATAAAATTTTTTTGCACGAATGGACGTGGAACATAATTGTAAACCTTTTTTTCAAAATCAAGAGGCAATGAACGGAAGATACATAGAAAGATAAACAAATACATATGCACAAACACGCATATTACATTATATATAAAAATATACATATATATGCATATATATATATATATATATATATATATATATATATATATATATATATATATATATATATATATATTTACACATTTAACAAACAGCATCCACGTGTGGTCAAGCATACGTGAGAATGATTGTCAAGCAAGTATGTCGATAAAAATAATTACGTATTATGTCCGTTACGTTTAGAATGAATATACATACGCCAATCCCTCTCTCTCTCTGTTTCTTTCCTTTTCTATATATATATATATATATATACTGTATATATATATATATATATATATATATATATATATATATATATATATATATATATATAATATATATACGCCTGCGCGTGCTTATGTCTGCGTCAGTGTCCGTGCGTTTGTGTACACACTTATATATTCCAAAACATGAAACAAAATCGTGCGAATTTTCACGTGTACAATATACATAAGTAATGGGATATTATGCCCGGGATTTCGGTTCACGTTAAAATCGTCACTATCTGGCTGGCGACACTCCCAGGCCTGGCCGCTTTTTCTCCCCCAGTCGCATTATTATCATTATTACGAGAATAGCATTTCAACATCTCTGCAAATATTAAGACTGCATATGTTGCGTAGAAGCGGCAACCATATTTGCTACACTGCTCCACCCTTCTCTCTCTCTATATCTCTCTCTCCCCTTCTCTCTCAGAAAGCATGAGAATGTGCATGCGCGCACGCACGCAAGCATTCACACACACACACACACACACACACACACACACACATATACACATATATATATATATATATATATATATATATATATATATATATATATATATATATATATATATATATATATATATATATATATATCTATTATGCTATACAAAAAAATAAAGTGAACATTAAAATTGTATTTACCCGTAGATATTTATATAAACCACCAATTATGGTTTTAATGGTCCCTTCAATGTTAAATTAAAATATATCAGTCTATTTTTCAGGAGTCGTATTGCAACTTCATTTGTACGATTCGATCACTGTTCCAACGTTCTCCAAATCATGATGTTCCTAAGATATCAAATGATGCTGTAATGATGGCTTTCTGGTCTTAGAAATTTGTTTTTTAATGAAAAGAAGTTACTTTTATTTTAAGTAAATTGCTCTTGTTAGTGTCTGATTCCGTTACCTTGAAATGAATAACGGTAAAAAAATTAAAATATTCACAAAGACTTTAAAATAGGAAATTTTCACTAATCTTACGTTTTTACTTATTTCTGTATATTCTCAAAATATTGTGCTGAAATATAAAATTATCTGCTTCATAGGTTATGGGCAAGAATTATTATTGTGTCGGATATTCTTTTGAAGATATCAGAATATACTTGAATGTATCCTTGGGTTTCAGTTAACTAATGTTCATATGTAATATATCTCATGATCACTTATCCGCGCTTACCTATCCCAAATTAAGAATATTTTTCTTGTGCCTGCCCTAAACAAAGCTTTAAAGTTATTATATGAAAGCTGGCAAATATTTATATTATATATGCCAGTAAAATAAATTAAGTATACATTCGTCCTCATATCTGATTTATCTGATTTGTACAAATTGAGATTATGTAATACTTCTGACTGTTTTCCCTATTCAGATATATTTATACGTTTTCCAATCACAATATATTTTGTATATATTCCAGTGTCCAAAATTAAGAATATATATCATAACCATACTGTCTACGAAATAGAGTAGGCTATATATATATATATATATATATATATATATATATATATATATATATATATATATATATATATATATATATACAATATATATAATCCTTTGTAAACTTTTGTCTACATTTATAAGTCGTGAGGATATCAATGTGAACTAAAGTGGAGTGAATTTATTATTATTATTATTATTATTATTATTATTATTATTATTATTATTATTATTATTATTATTATTATTATTATTATTATTATTATTATGGTCATATCTAACCGTGTTCTTAGAGATCCTGGACTATCTGAATCC
>NC_089793.1:38699451-38701951 GCF_040412425.1 Macrobrachium rosenbergii | reverse complement strand
CACGAATGTATTCATCCGTGACAGCCCAATCAGCTCAGGACTCCCGTCATCCATCTTAGGATCCTCTCATCCTCATAAAAAAAAACACCGTCACCCAAATGGATGCAGTCTTTGGGTGTTTTTTTTTTTATATCGTTGCTAACCACCAGAGAATTTCATCTACCCAGGACTTTGAAAGTCCGATACTCATCCAAAGATTTCACCCTCCAAAGATTACTGTCATCCATCTGACAAGCATCTTGGCAACTTGCCATCCACCTGGTATTTGCATGACATCACTGCGAGGCCTTGCCATCCAACCTACAGTTCCTTACCTCTGTTCAACTCTGTAGGATCTCGTAAGGGATGACCCTGCTTTGTAACTTCTGAAGACACAAACGACATCCAAATAAGAATGCCTTCATCTGTCATCCATCTGAAGCTCCTCTGTAAGAATTCTTCGACCACATGATGGCAACACTGATACCATCATAAGCCCCGTTTCAGCATCCATCATTTATTTTTACATCACCGTCAGGATTCTGTCGCATCCTTGAATTTCCTTCATCCATCTCAGGGTGACGTTTATATAAAAAAAAATTACGTCCAATTTTCTCCACCCATGAGCGTGAGGGCTTTGTCATCCATCTTACAATGAGAGTCAGGCCTAAAGCCTCCGTCATCCATCTGACATCCAACCAACGAGGACCTTTGTCCAAAAAAAATTTAAAAACTAAACAAAAACATCACCATCACCCATCTAGGATACATTCAATACCACTCTAAGCCCTCTCGTTCTCAGATCCTTCATCCAGCGCTTGATATACATCCAGCCAGCAGCGGAACTCACGTCATCCACCTCACGAGCGCCGACTTCTACCTTTGTCATCGCCAACCCTCACATCCGCTTTGACCTTTCGCCTTGACCTCTGGTCCGGCTTCCACCTTGCTTTACCGCATTACGATCACGTGATGCTTGCCTTCGTTGCTTGGCGTCCAGGATGACGAGAAGGCGGTTTGTCTTTACGGATGATTGGGGTTAGATATATGAAGGAATACTCAATAAGCTCAGTGCGTGTATGACATTGGTGTAAACACACACACACACACACACACACACACACACACACACACACACACATATATATATATATATATATATATATATATATATATATATATATATATGTAAATATACATCTCATAAATATATATATAATAAATATATATATTATACTATAAATATACATCTCATAAATATAGACCATAATAAATACATACATTATATATATATATATATATATATATATATATATATATATATATATATATATATATATATATATATATATATATATATATATATATATATATATATATATATTATATTTCAGTATTATTGCTTAAACAGTCTTTAAAGCAGAACACAGAAAGTTCGATTCGATGACGCAATAAAAGTTGATTTTCTTACGCGTACGATTCCAAGGTCAAGACGAGTACACTCGCCCCAAAGCAGCCATTACCATTTTCTTCACAGAATTACGTTAGTTCATGAAAATAATAATATCAATTTGTATTTATGAATTATCAGAAAACACAGAAACTGATTTTTAAACTTAAATTCTATACGTAACTAAACGCTGGGTTCTCTGTTTACCTTACGGTTCAGTAAAAAGCGTTGTGCATATATATATATATATATATATATATATATATATATATATATATATATATATTATATATATATATATATATATATATATATATATATATATATATATATATAAATTGTAAATTGTATATATATATATATGTGTGTGTGTGTGTGTGTATGTATGTATGTAGTGGACTTGTCAATTAAAAGAGTAATCTTGAATCAAAAAATATTATATATATACTGTAAATATGTGTGTGTGTGTACCGAATATATGTGTATATATGTATATAAATTTCTTACGAGTGGTATTAAAGCGACCTAGAAACTTTTCGATCCAAATATCTCGTCTTCCTCTTTTAAAGCAACTAGTTTTTGCTTTACTGAAAATTACAATTCCCAACTATGAAATTTTTTTATTATAATATGCGATATCTGCTTTGAATTTAACGATAAATACAAATCGACAATAATTTAATACAATATTTTTCATTTATTTTCCGTACGTTACGTGAAAGTAATTTCCCTAAGGTCTTTGATCTAAATTAACGAATGACGTCTACAAAAATGTACCTTATAAGTACAAGATTTTTCTCAAAATATGGCTTTCAAAGTTACTTTAAAAAAAATGTGTATGTAAAATGTATTGTGCTAGGATAATTTTTAAACATTCTGTATATTAGAGTTATTAAAAATTATTTATATATCCAAATTATTTATGGTTAAGCGTTGCCATATATCGTCATGCACACACACACACACACACACACACACACACACACACACACACACACACACACACATATATATATATATATATATATATATATATATATATATATATATATATATATATATATATATAAT
>NC_089793.1:38669451-38694451 GCF_040412425.1 Macrobrachium rosenbergii | reverse complement strand
ATTTCAGTCATAGTATCTGGGGCTAAATATTGACACTAGATTTTTCGTTATGCTCGTTGTTTTGCACTAAAAAATCTTATCCAAGAGATAATCGTTAATAAAATTATTAATAAAAATCATAAAAAAATCAGGGAAGGTTACCATATCCCTGATTTTCTGATCCTGATGGGTATTTGGAAAAACGATAAAATTATGACAGGCTATTCATATCCCAAATTAGCTAACACTGATGATACATAATGTTGGAATGATTGACTGCCAAAATCCAGATTAGCTTAATATATCGGATTAAGAGAAAAAGATTCAAACTTATGACTGGGTACATATCTCAGATTAGCAAATCGATAAGAAAACCCAGAAAGATAACTGCCACAATTAATGACTGGTTATCACACGAAAGGCAACCTGATCTATAGAAGTCCTAGAAAAGAAAGCGATAAAAACTCAATATTAGTTTCACGGCCTAGATTGCCTAATCCCAGATACCGAGAAAGAGGGATAACTGAAAAACATAACGATTGGTTATGAGAAGATCACTTAATCAAACTGAAGGCTACCTCGAGAAATGAGCTATAGAAAAATACGACTATTGGTAATCATAATGAAATTATATTATCACGGAAGGATATCTAAGGTCGCTTCTCTCGTCTCAGATTATAATGCCATTAGAGGTAAGAGGAATCAAGAGGACAGAATCTTGAAAAACTAAGATGGTCTCAGCAGGTTGGGAATAGTAATGATCTTCGTTGTCTGCAACAGCCTGCAATGAACCTTGCTCTTTCTAGCTATCATCTCATAATTTAACCCAGTGTTTAATTTGGTTTACTTTACGACGTTTTGAATATATATATATATATATATATATATATATATATATATACTATATATATATATATATATACTAACTATATATAATATATATATATATATATATATATATATATACTATATATATATATATATATATATATATATATATATATACTATATATATATAATATATATATATATATATATATATATATATATATATATATATATATATATACAGTACAGTATATGTATACATATAGTATATATATACATATAAAATATATATATATATATATAAATAAATAAATATATATACAGTATATATATATATATATATATATATATATATATATATATATATATATATATACACAGTACAGTATATGTATACATATAGTATATATATACATTTAAATATATATATATATATATATATATATATATATATATATATATATATATATATAAAAGATATATATATATATATATATATATATATATATATATATATATATATATATATATATATATATATATATATACATCTCTACGTCATATGGATATGGAGCAGTAGTTACATATTCTATTACTGACTGTATAACAAAACTATTACACCTGCAGAACTGTAGTATCCTATTTTTCGCTGATAGATGCACGATGCACTGAAGCTCTGGAATAAAGCAATGACAAATATTCATGATCACTCTTCAGACTGACGATGCAAATAGGAATTGAAGGCTGTTTATACATAACTAACCAGTATAATCTACAGTAATAATTTTAATTTATCACCTAACTATGACATATTCCTGTTCAAGCAAAATAGTGGACCATCCTGTCTGCAACAGCCTGCAATGAACCTTGCTCTTTCTATTTATCATCTCATAATTTAACCCAGTGTTTAATTTTGGTTTTTACTTTACGACGTTTTGAATATATATATATATATATATATATATATATATATATATATATATATATATATATATATATATATATATATATATATATATATATATACTATATATATATATATATATATATATATATATATATATACAGTACAGTATATGTATACATATAGTATATATATACATATATATATATATATATATATATATATATATATATATATATATATATATATATATATATATATATATAAATAAATAAATATATATACAGTATATATATATGTATATATATATATATATATATATATATATATATATATATATATATATATATATATATATATATATATACATATACATAGATATGCATATGGAGCATTAGTTACATATTCTATTACTGACTGTATAACAAAACTATTACACCTGCAGAACTGCTAGTATCTATTTTTCGCTGATAGATGCACGTGCACTGAAGATCTGGAATAAAGCAATGACAAATATTCATGATCACTCTTCAGACTGAATGCAAATAGGAATTGAAAGGCTGTTTATACATAACTAACCAGTATAATCTACAGTAATAATTTTAATTTATCACCCAACTATGACATATTCCTGTTCAAGCAAAATAGTGGACCATCCTGATCGCAAGGCAAGGAGGTGTAAAAGAAGGAAAACCTCGCAGTTGCATTATGAATAAATTCTTAGGAGAGGGTGGAGAGGAAGATGGAAGAAAGAATAAGAAAGGAGGTACAGTAAAAAAGAACGAAAGGGGTTGCAGCTATGGGCCGAAGGCACGCTGCAAAGATCTTAAGTTATGCCTACAGTGCACCGCATGAGGTGCACTGAAGCACTAACACTCTACGTGAAATCTTGCAAGGGAAAGAGTTGTGCATCTCTACCACTAGGCTACATCGGACTTAGCAAGGAAGAATTCCGCAAAAATAGGTTACACTGTTATACATCACAAGGTGTAATATCCAGTCTTAATTCAAGATCAAAACATCCATTTACCTCTCCTAGAAGTAACATAATAAAGGAATCTTGCATGTTATGTATATATATATATATATATATATATATATATATATATATATATATATATATATATATATATATATATATATATATATATATATATATAATAATATATATGTATATATATGTATATATAGATAGATAGATAGATAGATAGATAAACACAAATATATGAAATATACGTATGTATATATACATATATATGTATATATATATATATATATATATATATTATCACATATGAAAATTTTTTTACGTGTTTACATTCATAAACTTTATGTGTACAGACACTCCGATTGCGCATTGGAGCACTCTGATCAACAATGAGTATAAAATTTCAAGAGACCTTGCGAAATACATATTTCAAAAGTCACGCAGCCTGAAAAATTCAATATTCCTAAGAAAGTGAATATGAAAAACAAAACCTATCTATATTTACCTGTAAATGTGTTTCTATAGCCAAGTGTAGGCAATAATTCTTTGAAAATATCACAAGCAAAATTGTATTAATTTACTTTGTTTATGAGAGAGTCCTTATCCTGCGTGGTCCTAAAATGTTTAACATTTTCTAATAGCAAAATTCCTACGGAAAAATAACAATAAAACAATAAAATAAATTAATAATATAAAAAAAGGATGTCTACGGTAAGGATTCGGAAAACTCGATTCAAATCCCTAGACGGTGAAAAAATTTGTACGTGGAACTAATTCAAACCAACAGGTACAAAAAAACATTAATGTATACATTCATTAAAACCTGTGTGTAAAAAATATTGGTATTTATAATGAACTAGCCAAAACATTGATTCAAGCTAGTGGACGAAAAACATTACTCCCGAATATAGTCACATAAGTAAAAAAAAAAAAAAAATACTAACATAAATCACAGTCAATCAGAAATTCGAAAGAATGAATCAAAGAGGACACAATACGTCTTGGTAAACACATTGCTTTATTTATAGAAAAACCTCGCTATTTGCGTAGCTCCGAAAATATCCCTTTTGTTTCGAGCAAATTTTCATAATATTTGTTCAAGACCAAAAGGTCATTATTAAAGCTTATTAAAGATTAGAGCTCTTTCTTGCAAGGTTGCGGCGAGGCATTTTGCAACCTCCGAAGGAAAGGAGACGGTAAGAGTCAGGGATTTCTTAAGACTAAGAGGTAAAATGTCTCATTTCTTGATGCACGAGGGTAGAAGTTGTGGTTTTCCGAATGCGATGTAGTCGTAAAATGTCATGATTTTCTTTAACGCAAAAGCGGCGTATGTCAAGATTTTCTTGACGCTAGGACGGAACGATCATGACACAAAGATAATGAAAGCGATTATTTTCTTAATGCTAGGACGGACAGGTCCTGATACAGATAGTGAAAGTGATGATTTTCTTAACGCTAGGATGGAAAGGTCGTGATACAGATAGTGGAAGTGATGATTTTCTCAACGCTAGGACGGAAAGACCATGATACGAAGATAGTAAAAGTCATATTTTTCTTAACGCTAGGACGGAAAGATAATAATACAAAGATAGTAAAAGTCGTTTTTCTTAACGTTAGGGCGAAAAGATCAGTGAAAATCATGATTTTCTTAACCTTAAAACGGAAAGTTCATGATAAAGCAAAACTCATGATTTTTTTAACGCTAGGACGGAAATATCATAATGAAAAGATAGTGAAGGTCATGATTTTCCTGACGCTAGGACGGAAAAATCATGTTACAAAGCCAGTAAAAGTCACGATTTTCATACCGATAGGACGGAAAGGTCACGAAACAAACCCATTAAAAGTCATGACTGTCTTAATGAAAAGACGGTAAAAGTGTAAAGTGTCTTTTAATGTAAAACACAGCCTGACTTTCTTAGTGACCAGACGGTATGCGTCCTGTGTAAAATGAAATAATTTTGTTAAAAACGAAAATGGTAAGTCACGATTTACTTACTGCAAAATCTGGAAAAGTAATTTTCCTAAGACACATACAGAAAAAAAACAATTATTTTTTTAAAGTTTAGACAGCAAAAGCAATTATTTTCAAGATACAAGGCGGTATAAGTAATGATTTCCATAATGCAAAGGCAGTGAAAGTAATTATTTTGAAATACTTTGGACAGGGCAATTCAGCATATCAAAATTATACATTACATACCTGTATATATATATATATATATATATATATATATATATATATATATATATATATATATATATATATATATATATATATATATATATATATATATATAGATATACAGAGAGAGAGAGAGAGAGAGAGAGAGAGAGCAGAGAGAAGACCTTAGCCTTAAAGGAAGCGTGGGCTCATGACTGTGATGAGGGCCACTTGTCAGCCCTCAGGTGGGCTCCCCTTTTCCTTGTCTCTGGAAGTTGATAGTTTTCTTGAATAATTCATTATTTTGAAACGAAATAAGTAAAGAAGAGGATTTTGGGGGGTTGAGAGAAGTGTGAAAGCAAAATTATCTTTTGCTCATTCTTATTGTTTTAATATATTAATTTGTTCATACTTTTTATTCCCCCCTTGTTTTGTTTATACATAATCGAGTTCACTTTTTACATAAAATTAAAATGATAAATTACTGCTCAAATCACTAGCGGATCAGGAAAGAATTTCATGGGGCACAAAAATTTCATATATATATATATATATATATATATATATATATATATATATATATATATATATATATATATATATATAAAGTATACATATACATATACATATATATATACAATTATTAGATTTTTTCAAAATTTTATTATTTCTATAATAGATTTTTCCCATTTATATATATATATATATATATATATATATATATATATATATATAATATATATATATATATATATATATATATATATATAATTCTCATTTATGTAATTATTATCTAAATCTTCAATATTATTATTTTGTCATTATTTTTTTCTGGGGCATGCATGTGGAAGGTGCCCCCACCCTGGATCCGCTAGTGGCTCAAATATCAGCAGGTGTTATGATACTGTGCTTAAAGATAATTAAGAAGTAATATTCATGATAAAAAATAAAAAAAAAGATTACATATACTAAAACTTATTCTTTATTAAGACCGAATTTAAGAGGCACTGGATAGGTGTCGATCGTGGCAATACATTTATTAGTCATTAAAATAAAATAAAAAATATATAATAACGCAGACAAGTCAGCCCCTGGAGGTATTATTTAAGCCTAAAATACTTTTCATTTATTTTGAAAGAATTAAAGTATAATTATAAAAATTCTAAAATGAAGAGGGCAGTAAATTCTACTGAAGTAGAAAAATGAAAATGGAATAAGTCTGAATCCAGATGAAAAAATATTCAAATATTGCCTGAGATAGGACAATGTACGGAACTGTTCTTAAGGAAAAGCATATGAATAAAAAATATAAAAAAATTATAAAACAGAATCAAATAAAAAACCAACTGAAATAACATACAATGTAATTAAATTAATCAATATTCAAGGATAGTTGATCTAACGAGTTGAGATTTTACATTAAGACTAATTTTCTAGTAAACAAACCTGCACAAACTATTTGGAAAAATATACAAGTAAAATATAAATACATACAGTGTACATATAACGTGTATACAAAAAATGTATGTATGTGGAAAATTTTCCTGGTTATTCCAACAGCAATAACTTAAACAAAATAAATTGCAGATAAGGCTATGCAAACATATACTAGCATAGTGTATTCTTGTACAGTAAGATGAATACACAAACACACGCACATATATATAAAAACAAATATATATATATATATATATATATATATATATATATATATATATATATATATATATATATATATATATATATATATATATATATATATATATATATATATATATATATATATATATATATATACATACACACACATAATAACGCTTTCAGGTGACTGCTGAAGCGTCGTGATTATTTTCGCTGATACTCCGGCTGAAGCTTACTTGTCAGGTGGTCCCTCACTAGATTGGTACCTACTCCGGAAATCATTACGATACCAAAAACAAAAATTTGGAATGAGAGGACACAATCCAAAGGGAAAATGTCGCAAGCTGTTTCCCGAGACTCAGGCACAGCAGCGAGCGCTCTGGTCTCCTCGGCACTTTTAAAAATAAAATACGTTTATTTTACTCAGGAAGAATCTATCCATAATGACCTGTAACTATTTGTTATTTCATCCTTAAGAAGGTTTATTCTTGATCCTTTAAGCGTCACGAACACTTTTCAGATTTTCTTATGACCACCTGCGCAGTTATTGCTAGAAGTTTCAGCGCTTTCCAGTGCAGCCCCTGAACCCCTTTCGTTCCTTTTACTGTACCTCCTTTCGTATTCTGTTTCCTCCATCTTACTTTCCACCCTCTTCTAACAGTCGATTCATAGTGCAACTGCGAGGTTTTCCTCCTGTTACACCTTTCAAACCATTTATTAATTTCCGTTTCAGCGCTGAATGACCTCATAGGTCCCAGTGCTTGGCCTTTGGCCTAAATTCTATATTCAATTCAGTGCAGTAACAGGTGAGCCATCTGGACGCTTAATTATTAACTACCTGTAATAACAGCTGGTCGGAAGCACAAAACGCCTAAACGTTTAATTTCATCAATGAATATTAAGAAATTATGTAATTATGTAATTATCCATTTATATCCACATGGGAAAAATATCTTTGGTGTTGTAAAAGCCTGAACAGATCACGTACTGCTGCCTTACCCTATCAAAACTATATAGTTAACCTGATATATATATATATATATATATATATATATATATATATATATATATATATATATATATATATATATATATATATATATATATATATATATAATCATGTATGTATTAATATGGAAACATTTAACTATTTAAAAAATATTAAGAAAAATAAAACAATCTGACCTCTTGAAGAAGTTCTAATAAAACATAAATATTCCTTAGAAAATTCCAGAAAAGAAAAGTGGATAACTCACTGTTCATTCATTATACCTAAACAAGTTAAAAATGCGCCGAAGTTTCTTCGGCGCAATCGAGTTTTCTATACGAGTCGCGGCCCATGAAGCTTTCAGTCACGGCCCGGTGGTGGCCTGCCCTATAGCGTTGCCAGACGCACGATCATGGATAACTTTTAAACTTTAAATCAAATAAAAACTACTGAGGTTAAAGGGCTACAATTTGATATGTTTGATGACTGAAGGATGGATGGTCTACATACCAATTTGCAGTCCTCTAACCTCAGTAGTTTTGAAGATCTAAGGGCGGACAGAAAAAGTGCGGACGGGCAGACAAATAGCCATCTCAATAGTGTCCTTTGACACAAAACTCAAACTGACTCATCTAACCGAGCACATGGAAACGTCCCTTGCAAGGGAGAAACGTCCTCATTTGTCTTCGTAAGAAACGTTTAAAACCACCTATTGTGCATTTACCTATTTAAACGTCGTCCCTGCATGTGCGTGTGCATAAGTGTGTTAACCCCCTGCAAGCATTGTTCCAAGAATTCATCTTTAATTATGAGTAAGACATTCCAATGAAGATTAATTACCCCGACTTGAACAAGCTGGACGTCTCTTTTTGTTCCTTCGAACGCTGTCAATTCATAAAAGCTCTGCTCCCCTTAATTTCTCTCTCTCTCTCTCTCTCTCTCTCTCTCTCTCTCTCCTCTCTTTCTCTCCAAAGATCCCTCATATAGGAGGAAAGACGTCTACGTGTCCACTCTCTCTCTCTCTCTCTCTCTCTCCTGAATCTCAAGAAAGGAAAAGTAAAACTTTCTTTTTCTTGGCTCGACCCTAAGATCCTTTATATCGAAAGAAGTCTGCTCTCTCTCTCTCTCTCTCTCTCTCTCTCTCTCTCTCTCTCTCTTACACACACACACGCACATCTTCTCCCTCTCTTGACTCAATCCTCAGATCCCTCATATTGGTACAAAGACGTCTTTAAACTGGCTGGAATTAGCATTTTGTTCAATGGATTCCTCTTGTTATTGTTTTGATGTGGAATTTTACGAGCGTGAAGTAATTTTTTTTTCCGTCTGCTCGCTAGACTTCATTCTTGCTCGTCTTTTTCGGGATTATTTACATTAATATATTTGTAACATATACTTTGTAAAATAAGTATATATATATATATATATATATATATATATATATATATATATATATATATATATATATATATATATATATATATATATATATATATACTGTATATATAAGTATATATACATACATACATATATACATATATATATATATACACATATATACATATATACTGTATGAATATATTTTACTATACTTTACTTTATATGCCTACGTACAAGTAAACACGCATACATACGTACATACATCAATACATACACATATGTTTGCTGGATAAGGTCATTTGTTTTTACACCCAGCAGATGCTGGTTCCCATTTACATCTGGTTGGACTGGAAATATATATATATATATATATATATATATATATATATATATATATATATATATATATATATATATATATATATATATATACACACACATACACACACACATATGTATATGTATATATATATATATATATATATATATATATATATATATATATATATATATATATATATATATATATATATATATATATATATATATATATATATATATATATATACTGGATAAGTGGCAGAACAATAGGCTAGTACCTGCAAGGCCCGTGGTTCATTTCAGACTGGCCAATAACCAGTCTACCCCGCTGTAAAGGGGTACCAGCGTTATTAACTGAAGTCATGAAAAAGGCTTAAGGCTAGCAACTTCATCTCCTGAGACTTGCACAGATCAAGAAGATTCTGTCTTTATGGGGCAACCCAGTCTAAAAGGAGAAAAAGGTGAATGGTAAAAACAGAGGTTTATAAATATATAAACATTAAGGCTAAAGGTCATCGCGGGCTGCAGAGGGTCGCAGCCAGGTTGGAAAAGTGCTATATGCGCGTTTACACCTGCATAGACGAACTCAGGCTCTCTCTCTCTCTCTCTCTCTCTCATTTCTCTCTCTTTATATACATGTATATATATACATTATAAATATAATGTGTGTGTGTGTGTATGTATATATATATATATATATATATATATATATATATATATATATATATATATATATATTATATATATATAGAGTATATATGGTGTGGGGAGTTATATATATATATATATATATATATATATATATATATATATATATATATATATATATATATATATAATTTAATTTAAAACAAACTCATCATTTTTATTCATGCATTCCATTTACGATCTCATCTGCACAAATTAATCATTCAACATTATTGCCTGTCATTTCATCTATTTATTTTACGCATATTATTACCATTGCCATTTTTCTCTCTTAAAATCGGTTCCAACCAAAATGATCAGATTTTCGTCCTAGTCTCTACTGCAATTAAGATCAGCACAGTGTCCAACTCTCTCTCTCTCTCTCTCTCTCTCTCTCTCTCTCTCTCTCTCTCTCTCTCTCTTCAGTGCTTGTGTTTGCAAAGCTGTTTTGTCCGCTTGCATTCGCCCAAAATTGCTATTTCCTGGGCGTGTTTATGCATGTGTCCGCATACATTTAATTTCCCTTCCTCCGCTCTTCTCTCTGTACTGTTCTACCTTCTCCACATCCTGTTCATTGCTTCTATCTACCATTTTCCCCCTACACTCATGCTTTACGAGCCCGGGTGCGCGCGCGCGGGCTCTCTCTCTCTCTCTCTCTCTCTCTCTCTCTCTCTCTCTCTTTCCCTGGCTTAGTCGTCCCGTTATCCGCTTTTCTTTCTTCCTCCCTCTCGTTTCATTGTCCCCTCATCTCTCTCTCTCTCTCTCTCTCTCTCTCTCTCTCTCTCTCTCTCTCTCTCTCTCTCTCTCTCCATTTATTGTTCCTCATTTTTACCCAGAGCACTCGCTCTGGGGACGCTGTTTCCATCCGAAGAATAATCCTTTGGCAAGCATTTCATATTTTCCACCGACAATTATTATGAAAAAGCTTTTTGCGCCCTGTCCTCCGCCAGGATTTTCGATTGGCGCTGAGCTGAGCGACGCAGGGCAACAGAATCTGCAACATTTTGCAAGAGGGTCTCGCCTGCCACAGTGTGCCATGCACGTTCGACTCGATGCTGGGAAAGACTTTGTTCTATGGGGAAGACTCGATGCTAAGAAAGGCTTTGTTCTATGGGAAGATTCATTGCTGAGAAAGACTTTGTTCTGCTGGGAAGACTCAATGCTGAGAAAGACTTTGTTCTATGGGAAGACTCAATACTAAAAAAGACTTTATTTTTTGGGAAGACTCAATGCTATGAAAGACTGTTCTGTGGGGAACACTCAATGCAATGAAAGACTTAGTTCTATGGGGAAGCCTCAATGCTGAAAAAGACTTTTTTCTATAGGAAGACTCAATGCTAAGAAAGACTTTGTTCTATGGGGAAGACTCACTGCAAAGAAAGGCTTTATTCTATGGGGAAGGCTCAATGCTGAGAAAGACTTTGTTCTTTTGGGAAGCATCAGTCTTGAGAAAGACTGTCCTATGGGGAAGACTCGATGCTAAGAAAGACTTTGTTCTATGGGAAAGACTCAGTGTTGAGAAAGACTTTGTTCTATGGGGAAGACTCAATGCTAAGAAAGACTTTATTCTACGGGGAAGACTAAACGTTAAGAAAGACTTTGTTTTATGGGGAAGACTCAGTGCTGAGAAAGACTTTGTTCTATGGGGAAGACTCAATGCAATGAAAGACTTTGTTCTATGAGGAAGACTAAATATTAAGAAAGACTTTGTTCTATGGGGAAGGCTCGATGCTGAGAAAGACTTTGTTCTATGGGGGCGACTCAGTGCTGCGAAAGAATTTGCTCTATCGGGAAGACTCAGTTCTGAGAAAGACTTTGTTCTATGGGAAGACTCAGTGCTGAGAAAGACTGTTGTATGGGAAGACTCAGTGCTGAGAAAGACTTTGTTGTATGGGAAGACTCAGTGCTGGAGAAAGACTTTATTTTACGGGGAAGACTCAGTGCTGAGAAAGACTTTTTTTCTCTGGGGAAGACTCGATGGTGAGAAAGACTTTGTTCTATGGGGAAGACTCGATAGTGATGAAAGACTTTGTTCTATGGGGAAGAATCAATGTTAAAAAAGACTTTGTTCTATGGGGAAGACTCAATGCCAAGAAAGATTTTGTTCTATGGGGAAGACTCAGCGCTAAGAAAGACTTTCTTCTATGGGTAAGACTCAACGGCAAGAAACACGTTGTTCTGTGGGGTAGACTCAATGATGGGAAAGAATTTCTTCTATGGGTAAGACTCATTGCTGAGAAAGACATTGTCCTATGGGGAAGACTCAATGCTTAGAAAGACTGTTCTATGGGAAGACTCAGTGGTGCTAAGAAAGACTGTCTATGGGAAGACTCAGTGCTGAGAAAGACTTTCTTCTATTGGGAAGACTCAACGGCAACAAAGACTTTTTCTGTGGGGAAGACTCAATGCTTAGAAAGACTGTTCTATGGGAAAGACTCAGTGCTGAGAAAGACTTTGTTCCATGGGAAAGGCATTGAGTCTTTGCCATTGAACAAATTCATTCTTAGCATACACACACATACACACACACACACACACACACACACACACACACACACACACATATATATATATATATATATATATATATATATATATATATATACATATATATATATATATATATATATATATATATATATATATATATATAAATTATATAGATATATATACACACTGTACACTGTATATAATATATATAGATAGATAGATAGATGCATATATTATATATATTATGTGTATATATATATGTATATTTATATATATATATATATATATATATATATATTATATATATATATATATATATATATATATATATATATATATATATATATATATATATATATATTAATTTACCACATACACAATTGTTTGTGTGCATTAGTAGAATTACTAACAGGACCTCATTCAAACTGGATGGTAACTAGATAACAAACAGTTTGAATGAGGTCCCAATCAAATGATATAGTGATATATATATATATATATATATATATATATATATATATATATATATATATATATATACACATAATATATATATATATATAATATATATATATATATATATATATATATATATATATATATATATATATATATATATATATATATAT
This sequence comes from Macrobrachium rosenbergii, assembly GCF_040412425.1. Lineage (NCBI taxonomy): Eukaryota > Metazoa > Arthropoda > Malacostraca > Decapoda > Palaemonidae > Macrobrachium > Macrobrachium rosenbergii. Next base: position 38,681,452 of record NC_089793.1, on the reverse strand, counting down.
ACATATATATATATATATATATATATATATATATATATATATATATATATATATATATATATATATATATATATATATATATACATATATATATATATATATATATATATATATATATATATACATATATATATATATATATATATATATATATATATATATACATATATATATATATATATATATATATATATAATATATATATATATATATATATATATACATACAGTATATATATATATATATATATATATATATATATATATATATATATAAATATATATATCTATAGCTAAGAAAGATTTTTGTTCTATGGGGAAGATGTAAGGCTTGATGGAAATGATATGGTTGTTCATCATGTCGTCCATTTTGTACTGTTTTATTTCCTCCTTTATTTTCATTCTTCTTAGACTTGGTTTTATGGGGAAGACATACGGCCTGACAGAAATGATATGGCTGTTCATTATGTCTTCATTTTTTTCTATTGTTGCTTTTTTCCCGTTATCTTCATTTTTCTTTTTTTTTTACTCCCGTTGATTCACTATAGTAAGTTCCTCCTCTTCCCTTTCCAGCGTCAAGGTTCCAGCGGCTCCGCTCCGCTTTTTGGAAATGTGATTTGGCGATTTCGTTTTCCTCCATTTACTTCTTCTTTCTCTCATACTCCTCCTCCTTTTTATATTTCCTCTTGTGCATTTACTTTCTTTCTCTCGTCTTCTGCTCTCTATACTTGTGATTAGAGCGACGCCTTTCTTCGTCAACATTTTCCTTTATCCATTTGTCGATCTCTCCTCTTTGTTCTTTCTCTATATTCCTGCCATATTTGGCCTTTCACTTCTCTTTCTCTATTTCATCCAAATTCCTCCTCAACGTCTTCCGATCTCTCATATTTGGTTTCAATTTCAATCCTGCATTTTCCTTCAATAAACTCCTATGTAATATTCTAGACGCACTACTGGTCATCTATAAATTCATAAATCACTCTTTAGACGCACTGCTGGTCATCTATAAATTCATAAGTCACATTCCAGACGCACTGCTGTCGATCTATAAATTCACGTGCATTCTAGAAGAACTGGTGGTCACCTATAAACTCAAATGCAATTCAAATACTGGTCATCTATCATGTTCGTCTTTTATGGGTTAACGAAGAATTCTATCTGATTTAGCTGCTGAAGATGAATAGCAGAATTCCATCGACTTCTGCTGACTGAGTAAAATAATTCTATCCTCTCCAGGTGTTAAATAAAATCACAATTCAATCTATTTCAACTACTTAACATAAGTTTCTTCGGCGCAATCGAGCTTTCTGTCCGGTGGTGGCCTCAGCCACGGCCCATAATACTTTTAGCCACGCCCACGAAACTCAGCCATGGTCCGTTGGTGGCCTATGTTGCTGATACCTAGAGCGTTGCCAGAAGTACGCTTATGGCTAACATTACCCTTAAATAAAATTAAAAAAAACTACCGGGGGTAGAGGGCTGCAATTTGGTATGTCTGATGATTGTAGGGTGGATGATCAACATACTAATTTGCAGCCCTCTAGCCTCAGTAGTTTTTAAGATCTAAGGGCGGACAGAAAAAGTGCGGACGGACAGACAAATTGCCATCTCAATAGCTTTCCTTGACAGAAAACTAAAAACAAGAATTACACTTGCCTCTGCAGTTTAAGAAAACGTGCTGAATTCCTTCTATTCCGTCGTAAAAACCCAAAGTCAGAATTCTATCATATTCTACATTTCAAGCTCAAAAACAGAACTCCATTTTCTTCCTGGTTTTTAAGCCAGAGGACAGAATTCAGTCTTCTAATTTATGATTCAGAAAGCATAATTCCATATTTTCATGCCTATTACGACCAAAGACCGACTCCATCTCATATTTAATTCGAAGCCAAAGAGCAGAATTCCATTTTCATCCTGCTTTTGAAGCCAGTAGGCACAATTCCATTTTTTCCTCTCTTCTCATCAAGAAAGTAGAATGATATTTTTCTTGCTTTTGAATAAAGAAAGCAAATTCCATCTTTTCTGCTTGCTAAGCCAGATTCTAGTTTTCATGCCTTATACGCCCAAAGGCAAAATTCCATTTTTTTAACCATTAAATCTAAGCGCAAAATTCCTGCTGCATAAGCGCCCAAGATTTTATTTGTTTATTATGTTTGTATAATTTCATCTGTTTCAGGTGTCAATAGACCCAAAAACAGAATTTGGCGTTATTCTGAGGTAGCCAGATCCTCATTTTCAAAGAGATCGTAATTAACCTTTATTTTGTCCCAGTATTTATTCCATCAATATCAATATGTGCATGAGCATGCTTCCTCTCTCTCTCTGTCTGTTTGTCTGTCTCAAGGTAATCTGCAATCACTCAGTCAATCAATCTATATATACATACATACACACACACACACACACACACACACACACACATATATATATATATATATATATATATATATATATATATATATATATACATATATATACATATAATGGCTATATATATATATATATATATTATATAGTTATATATATATATATATATTATAATATATATATATTATATACATATATACATATATATATTTGTGCCCATTTTTCATAGAGACCTTTATATATATATATATATATATATATATATATATATATATATATATATATATATATATATATATATATATATATCATACACACCAGTATAGCATTTCTCTCCCTCTCATTCTTCCCAATACATTCTACAACACCGCATCTCGCTTCCTCCATTGCTATCAACATCTCTCCCATTTGCCGCAAAGAATTCTCGCCTATTTATCTTTTCTCCCCCCGTTCTTCTCCGCTCGTCTCTCCACCTTCCTTTTCTTTAATATCACTTCCTTCTTCGTCTTATTCCATTAACACTCCTTCCTTCGAACTGTTCCTCTTCCTCCTCTTATCTCTATCTCCCTTCGTTGCACTCCTGAGATCCATTAGGTTTACGTATTGTCTTGGAATTATAAAGAGAGAGAGAGAGAGAGAGAGAGAGAGAGAGAGAGAGAGAGAGAGAGAGAGAGAGAGAGAGAGATCTTAGAAATGATTTCACTTCACTAGGGATTGGATTACCTCGTCGAGGCACTCGCATTGTGAAATTAAATATTGTGAAAGTTCTGAACAACAATGTTGTTGCTCTCTCTCTCTCTCTCTCTCTCTCTCTCTCTCTGTAATCATCAACACATCATCATCATCATAATCGTCATCAGAAGCAGCAACAGAAACAATGAAAATAGCAACAAAAAATAAAGCTGTTTATCAAGTCCTTCGCAATGTGAAACTGAGGCCTGTTTTTCAACAAGGACTTTTCTTGCCACGGGCGACAAAACAAGAATAATAAAAACAGCCGAAAGGCAATATTACTTTCCTTTAAGTGCAACAAATACAACATTAAACAATTACAAGAACATTACTGTCTTCTAGATAATTACATTAATAATATTACCTTCCCTATATTTAACAACTACAAAAGCATTCATTTTACTTGTAGCTGTCATAACCATATCATTACCCTTCCCTGTAATAATTCAACAATAACAAAAATATTAATTATCCTTGCCAAAATCACATCATCAATATAGCTTTTTTCCTGTCAAGACCACAAAAAAAAAAAAAAAAATTACGTTTAACAAGCAATATTTACACCATCAAAAGTACCATCCCTGTAATGTTCACAAAAGTAACAAAAAACATTACTTTCCTAGAAATCATTACTTTCCTTTAGTAACAGCACCAAAACCATTAGTTATCCCTGAAATAATCAAACCAATAACAGGAGCATTATTTTTCCCAGGAATGCGACAGATCAGCAACAGCAACCGAACAACAACCAAACAGCAGCAACAACATTGCATGGCATTTTTCTGCAACCGCATGCAACAGATGAATGTCCAGGCTGCATCCTGCATTCAAGTGTTCAATCGAAAAAGTGCTTTCAGGTGTTCAGTGCTCAGAATGTATTGAGCGAGTCCTGAAAAGCGGCCGTGTATCTGAACGTTCAACTCGCTGGACGTGGAACAATACACCGTGTTCAAAATATCATGGTGCATTTCGATGCAATCTGCAGTATTAAGGAAAAAAAATATTTTTTTTACAAGGGGAAAATTGGAAAGTGAAAAATGTAATTTTGCATAATATTAAATATACTAGAGTATTAAGGCAAAATATCTTTTACTAAGAGGAAAAATGGAAAGAAACATTTATAATTTTGTATTTTAATTTAATTACAAATTCTATTAACAAAAAACGACTCCGTAGTATTATGGAAAACATTTTTCAAGAGGATAATTTTTAATAGTAATAATAAATACTATGAACAATAAATTCAATCCAGAGTATTAAGAGAAAATTTTTTTCTTCCAAGAGAATATTTTTGCTTTATAATAATAAATACAACAAACAAAATTAATACAGAGTATTGGGAAAAATATTTTTCTATTAAGATGAAAAAGGGAAAGTAAAATAAATACTCTTGCATTTTAATAATAAATAATATAAAATAGTTCCGATTAAATGGAAGAAATATTTTTTTGCCAAGGTATAAAATCGAAAGAAAAATATATAACTTTGCATTGTAATAATAAAAACTATAAACAATTAAATATTCATGTTGATGCAATCTATAATATTAGGTAAAAATATTTTTGACTGATTACAATGGTAATAAGACATACAACTTTACATGTTAAAAATAATTTTAATTTGCTCATTGGTTTAAAAGGCCCGTAAAATTAATTTTAAAATAATTTGCATAAAACGATGTAAAACTAAGTATAAAAAAATGTGCATAAAATTCTACAGTACTAAATTAAATCCAGCTAAATAAATACCAATGAATATAACTCATAAAAAAATTTTACTTGAAAGAAGAAGAATTAAAAATAAAAGTGTAACTTTGCGGTGAAGTATGCATTAAATTCAGTGTATAATAATTTGCCCAAAAGAGTTAAATAAAATTTAAGTCTTTTTCCAAACAAACTTAATATATCAAATCTACACTCCATCAGAAAAATTACAGAGCTTGAGAGACGAAAAATATTAAATAAAAACAATACTTTTACACTTCAAGAGTACATGTAAACAAAGTAAATTAAACATTAAGTTTAAAATAAAACATTACGAAAAACATGAAAATAACAGAAAAGAGAGGTTATTTAAAGTGCTAGGATAAGAATTAGTTTTCAACATTAAAAAATGAAAAACTGACAATTTTCCATGATTTTAATAAAAAATCTCTAGTATCTGCATAATGTTTTTGCTTTAAATAAAAATAGAAATTTTAATTAAAAATATAAAAACATTAAATACCTTTGCCCAAAATTACAGAAATATACCTCTAATCTCAGCATCAATGAAAATATTGTGCAATAGGAGGAAAATGTTTATGTAAGTCAGGTGTATATAAAAATCGTTAAGGAATGCCTACTACATGAAATTATTCTTCCTTCAAAAGAAACTATAAAAACTAAAATCCTTGGGCCTCCATTCAGCAAACATTGTTCATTATATACTAAGTAATATGGAACAACTATAGCTTGGCGAAACTGGAAAAGAAGTCAAATTTATGTAAAAAATGTGAAACAAAACCAAGTAATGATACCAATCATTCCGATTATGAAAGTACTTGAAAAACCAGATAAAATAAAGTTAAGACGACTTCTGAGTCTCTCCTCTGATAAAATAAATTAGTTTTATTGAAAGGGACGGAAAATTCCGGAATAAACATACTGTACATTCACGAGTGTAATTAGGCTTTTAAATGTTTACTAAAATTAAATATAATTCTATGGAAGTTTATTGATGATTTTTTCAACATGGCAATGCGAAAACTAGTTTAATTAAAAGTTTAACGATAGATATCTAAAAGGTGCGATTACTATCTGGTACTATGTTTTTAAATTATTATATGATATAAAATTGTTGAGCTCAAATATTCCTTTTTCTGAATACAATACACTCAAAAAAAATTTTTTTTAACTAAAATAAGGTTTAAACTACATTCTATTATAATAACTTATAAGATCTTTTTATATATTAAGGGTGCTGTCATATATATTCTACACACATACAAACACAAATATATATATATATATATATATATATATATATATATATATATATATATATATATATATATATATATATGTGTGTGTGTGTGTGTGTGTGTGTGTTTGTTTGTTTGTTTGTTTGTGTGTGTGTGAGCATGTGTGTTTATACATACATGTATGCATGTATGTATAAACACACATACTCACACACACACAAACATATATATATGAATGTATATATAAATATATATATATAAATATATATATAAATATATATATATATATATATATATATATATATATATATATATAGATTCTATTATAATAACTTATAAGATCTTTTTACATGTTAGGCATGTTGTCATATATATTCATACTCACATACAAAGACATATATATATATGAATATATATGACTTTGCATCTAACATGTAAAAGATCTTATAAGTTAATTATAATAGAATGTAGTTAAAACCTTATTTTACTTAATCAAAAATATGTATATATTTATTTATATATATATGTACATAGATATCCATATATATACACTATATGTATATATATACATATGTATATATACTATATATATTTACATGTATATATTATGTGTGTATATAAATATATATATATATATATATATATATATATATATATATATATATATATATATATATATATATATATATATATATATATATATATATATATATATATATATATATATATATATATATATATATATATATATATATATATATATATATATATATATATATATATATATTTACATGTATATATTATGTGTGTGTATATATATATATATATATATATATATATATATATATATAGACATATATATACATAAATATTACATATATATTATACATATAATTTTATATATATATAGAACTGCCAATTCCTTACTAAATATTTTCAATTTCTAAAAAATAAAATTAAGCAAAAATCATGTGAACAATTCACGTTATACTGCCGAGGGACAAAAGTATTATAGGTACATTCTTGAGAATACAAAAAAAAAAAAAAATGAGGTATAATATTAAATTTTGACATATCCCTACAAAGTATTTTTAACTTCCACTGAAAAATATTGTTGAAATATCCGAATTTCATAAACATAAAGTTACAAAACGATCATAAATATTATTTTGTCAAGTTAAAAAAAAAAAAAAAACTCTAGTAATAAAAGATTAATAAAAATGTTAATAGTGAACGATTATTAAATAAACTAGAGCTCATGGATTTGGAGAAAATCCTGCAGCCTATTAAAAACGATATAATGTCAGTATAAAAAACCAAATAAACAACGAAAATTAAAATAAAAACAGAATATAAAGTGTTGAAATCAATGAAAAAATAAAAGCCAAGAAAATATAAGACAGAAAAATTATTCAATAAAAATTCACTGACCTTGTTATGATGACTTCTTGGGCCTCCCGAAATCTTGCTGCGTTGCAGCCTATGCCGGTGATAGCACACCTGTGCAGGAATAAGGTAATTCTATTATATAATATATTCTCAGAAAATATACTTAGATAAAAAAGTATTTTCCATATTTTGTATACAGTATACACACACACACACATACACACACACACACACACACACACACACACACACACACACACACACACACACATATATATATATATATATATATATATATATATATATATATATATATATATATATATATATATATATATATATATATATATATATATAGTGTGCTGTGTGTACATATTCTGTAAATGTTTACATACAAGAAATGCTTAACTAAATAAACTTAACAAAATTACACAGTGACTAAATAGCTAACTACATTATTTGTCAAGTAAAAAACTGTTCAATTAGCAGAAATAATTATTGAAAATAACCTCATGAAATTGATAAAAGATGAAATATCTTCGAAATTCCTAAATTAATAAATATCACTAAAATCTTAAACTATCACTCAATACCGCTCTAAGATAGTTATTACCAAATAACAGTCAAAGGCAAACAATACAATTTCCTCATAAATGTTATACCAAACGAGAGGGATAACAACAATCAACTGATAGCCAGGCAAGGAGATATGCAGGCTCTTTTCATAACAGATCTAAGTAACATACAAGAGTTGGTGGTCTGTTGGCTACTGCCGGGTCATGGAAAGGAGTGTAACTTCTTCCGAATATTATATATATATATATATATATATATATATATATATATATATATATATATATATATATATATATATATATATATATATTATATATATATAATATATATATATATATATATATATATATATATATATATAATATATACACATACATACAGTACATGTATGTATAATAATTAACTATTTTAATATTTCATCTTTGGAGCAAGTGACGTCAGCATGACTTTAGAGATGAAGTTGCTACACCCATATCCTTCTTCATGATCCCAGCACACTGTGGTATGCATTTAGAGCTTTACAGATTGATGGGTGGTAGGCTAGATGCGATTCACGTTAATATATATATATATATATATATATATATATATATATATATATATATATATATATATATATATATATATATATATATATGAAAATCTTGAGAAAATCAGTTACTAACAATCTTCAGTGAGTGATTAAGATTTTAAAATCCGAATTGTAAGCAAATATTACAATATGATGATTACTATCATGACTATCGACAAGGTGAATCCACTTTATCAGATAAAAATTAAATGCTACTCTTGATATTAAAAAAAATATATATATTATTGTAACTAATCACCCTTGTACTGATACTCTCTAAAACAACTGGGTATTACTCTTTACTACTTGGTTTTTCATTCCCATCTAATTAATCTAAAGCTAATTAAAGCGATGCATTTACACCAATAACAGGCATTCTGAGAGTATTGTTCAAATCAGTACATTAACCCTACACGGCTCGCGACACATTCCTCCTCAAGAACTGTGGGACTGATGCAATGTTGCAAGTACCATTATAGATCTGATCTAAGTCAACAATTCCAGTAACTCTTCCCAGACAAGATGTGTTACAGAGACAAATGTGCCCACACAAATGTGCCCAATGGTAGGTGAATGTCATGGTATGAGCCATAAGGTCTACATTCTTGGTATCATTTGAAATGACTTGGTTGGTGAAGTTTACATGCTAATGTTGGACTGTGGAACAGCCTTCCAAAGGAAGTCGTGCAATTGGAACTTCAGAAGTTCAAGCGAAGATGCAATGTATTACTACCCTAATACAATGCTCCTTGCATTTTAATAATTTACTTAGATTTTTATCGATATATTCATTAAAATAATTTATTTTTTTTATTTTCTAATAAGTGATCTCTTCTTTCTGTATTTCCTATTACCTTCTGTTATTTTTTTCTAATGAACACCATATTCTTTAAAAATCTGAATTTCAAATCAATGTGGTCCTTGTGGGCTTGTTCCTTATGGATAGCGTTCATCTTCTGAATTACAATACGAAGGTTATCGCCAAAATTAAATGTATTTACAAAATCTACGGTGTTTGGAACCACAGATTCACCTTTGGGCTAGCCCACTGCATATATTTGATAATAATAAAAATATCATATGCCATTCTCCCAACTTTATCTCAGTTACATATGCGAAGAGTTTGAAGACCCAGCCCTACTTGGATGAGAACTATGTAAAGGGAGGCTAGCAAAGACGGGAAATAAGACGTTCATGACGAGACACAGCGGCTGTCTTCGTTGGAGGCGACGAATAATAATAATAATAATAATAATAATAATAATAATAATAATAATAATAATAATAATAATAATAATAATTAATAATAAAATACACTATACACTATCATGATGGTTACCTTTTTACCAAGTTTAACTGTAACGACTTGAACAGTGTGGGAGTTGTGGTGAAAAGGATTGCGACAAACGCAGACATACAGACAAATAATAGCAAATAATACTGTTGAACATCTCCACTGATAATGAGACATCTCACTGACTCAGTCCTGGCTTTACAAATGTTTAGTATCTTTACATCAAGAAGGGAAATGAAATAATAGTTCCTTATTATGCAATTACAGATATAACGAGTAAAAAATGCGCCGAAGAAACTTAGGTGCAATCGAGTTTTCTGTACAGCGTATAATCAAGGCCACCGAAAATAGACCTATCTGTAGGTGATCTCGGTATAATGCTGTATGAGCCGCGGCCCATGAAACTCTCAGCCGGCCGTGGCATCCTGTGTTGTTGCTTTGCCAGAAGCACGATTATGGTTAACTTCAACCTTAAATAAAATAAAAACTACTGGGGTTAGAGGGCTGCAATTTGGTGTGTTTGATGATTGGAGGGTGGATGATCAACATACCCATTTGCAGTCCTCTAGCCTGAGTAGTTTTTAAGATCTGAGGACGGACAGAAAAAGTGTGGACGGACAGACAAAGCCGGCACAATAGTTTTCTTTTCAGAAAACTAAAAAGAGTAAGCTGTCACATGAGACATTTCACTGAATCAGCCCTGGCTTTACAAATGTTTAGTACCTTTGCATCACGATGGAAAATGAAATAATAACTCCTTCTTATGCAATTACAGATATGAAAATATCTAGAAGAATATAATTACAATCATGAAGATGCTAAACATTACATAAAAAAGAATAACAATTAACAGGTTGTTAGTGTTACTGTCATATTAAAAGGATGCTCAACATACTGTCCACAACCTTTTAAAAGTAAAAATAAACATATAAGGCAAATTTAGTTATCAAAGACAGTAAAATGGAATTGAAAGTTACCATGATACAAATATGGAATAGGCTGGTTCTGCTGTTATAGCCTATTTCTAGACCTTACTTGGGGGAAAAACTTCATCAGGAGGTACGAGCTTAAGACTTCAGCAACAATTATCCAGTATAATTATTTTTAACGAACTTAATTTCCTGTTAGGTATTTATGTTAATTAATAGGAACCAAACACCCACCCCTCCCCTTCACCATCACTAAAGTTTTCCATAGTTCTCCAACCAAGTCTTTCGATGATATTAGACTGATCTATGCAGGCTGGCGTCACAACAAATGTGGTCACCTTCCTACCCCAACAACACTAGTTACTCCCCATTTTCCCCATTACCTATCTTCTCGCCTTGCTGATCTTATGATCTTCTCTTTTCCCTCATCCTCGTATTTTCTATCTTCTACTTTAGTTCCTTTCCACTTCTCCCTCAACATCTTCCTCTCACAAGCTCCTCCACATATTCCCCATCATCTTCCTCCTCCTTTCCTCACTCCCTCCCTCCCTCCCTCCCATCCAATCGAGGTAAATGCAGCAACACCTTAATTAACATCTGTTGAGGAGATTAATCTACTCCGTAAAAGGAGCCATTCATCTTCGTATTAAGGCTATGCGGGCCCATTTAATAAAGGTAGGAAGGAAGGAAGAAAAAAACAGGCCGAATTAATCTCTTTTGTGCATGCAGAAGAGGCCGGCGTTCAAACAAACTTGCTGTGCGCTGAAACCGCCTTTTATAGCTCCCATGCGATTGTAATTGTTCCGAGAGAGAGAGAGAGAGAGAGAGAGAGAGAGAGAGAGAGAGAGAGAGAGAGAGATAGGACACAGCAGTGTACGTGCATACATATGCCTATGCATACATACACGTGTACACGCATGCATAAACACTCTGCTTTTCAGCCGCTTTTAACTGGCGGGCCTGTCCGGTAATTATTCTCCTGCGGGTATACAATACGTGCACTCTCTCTCTCCACTTCAAACGACCCCCAAAGTGAACCCCGCCATGTCCCTTGAACATTTGCAGTCCCAAAACTGCATTTAATTATTCAGAGTTCAAATACGTTCATCTCTTGCTGGAACGATCTGAACTGTTCAATCAACTGTACAAACAGTTTGAAGAGAATTTAGCTACAGAAATTTC
>NC_089793.1:38656951-38664451 GCF_040412425.1 Macrobrachium rosenbergii | reverse complement strand
AGACTTCGAAGGCAAAAGTTGTCGGAGTCTTTTTAAAAAGTGAGGAACACTTTCGAGTCTCTTTATGCTATTTCAGATTCCACAAAGCAAATGGCTCTAAAGGGAAATGCGATTTCTTATGAATATTATGAATTTTACCTGTATACTCACGTTGCACTATGATTTATGTATGTACTTAAGAATTTTACCTATATACCTATGAAAGTTTGCGTTGCACGCCAATTTATGCACGTACTCAAGAATATATCTCTGTGTATGTACGTGTGTGTGTGATAAGGTGTGTATATTTGTGTTCTGTTGTTCATTCCTGGATGTGTGTGAATTAAATAACCTTGCATGATATAAAATCTAGAACTTAAGAGCCTTTTAACATAATGATGGGCTTATTAAAAAGATACTAATGTAATATTAATGATCTATGGAATTTGAAGAAGATTTTTTACGGTTCTAAATATAATTGTTTGTCAAGTGTTTTGAAACACTTCCAGAAATTCACAGGTTTAGGAGATAGTTCCTTTTCCTTCTTAAAATAAACTTATTGATTTCATGTTTGTCATACACTTCTAAATCTGTTCGTTTTATCAACAGATTTTTTTTATCACCATGTTATTTACCTTTCTGTGTGTCTTCATTGCTTCATCTTCCACTCATTCGCTCTTTAATCACCGCTTCTCTTTTACTATTTTCTTTCTTAATTCTTGTTCTTTACCCACCGCTTCTCCTTCCTTTTTCTTTGCATTTTACCTTTCCATTTTCTTGCTTTCATAAGCTTTAAAACCTCCACTCCTACTCTCTCACCAAGGTGGTTCTTGTTTTAGAATTATTGTCTTTAGTTATATTTTTTGTTGATTAGATACAAATACTAATGGCTGTTTTTCTTCCACAGGACGATTCCCGAAGACGACAAACAAGCTCATAAGATCTAGTAAGAGTCATTCCGATATCGTCTTCACAAAATGCAAGTGGATTTAGGCGAGACATTAAAAAGACGTCTAAACCTTATATTCGTGCCCAATAGTTGCTTTAAAAATCAATGGTGAGTTTATGTGATAAATAAGAAACACATCTTTGTGTCTGTGGGTGATTTTGTAATCAAATTTTACGCATCTTGGAAATACTATCTCTAATTATAAACCTTCATACAAATCTATACAAGCTATTTTCTACTTAGGACCCAAGGGCGAATTTAGTTGATACCAAATAAGAAACAAGTCTTAAGCTGAATTTAACGTCAACTTTACGTAAACTAGGATATAGAATGTTAAATCCCGAACCTCTACACAGACTTAAGATCCATACCAGCAATTTTCTATCTAGGAACAAATGTAAATTGAGGATGTACCTAAAAGGCAACTTTAACCATGTCTGGAAATACAGTTTAACTTACAAACCTCCATACAAACCCGATATTCATGATTACGATTTCATACTAATAAATAAAAGTGAATTTAGGTGACACCAAATAAAAAACGCGAATTTAGCAGATTTGAAAGCTGACTTTCGCCAGGTTTGGAAAGTTTTAAATTCTAAAAATCCGTACAAACCTTATAATTTTGACAGCTATTTCTTACTAAGAGACCGAAATTGAATTGAATTTTTACCGAATGAAAAAATGTCTTGTGCTCAGTTTAAAATCCACTTGAAGGAAGCATGGAAAGATGATTATAAATAATAAATCCTCATACAACCGTGCTAACTATTCCCACTTTGGAAATCCAAATGAATGAAGGTTTGAAAATACCATTTTAAATTCTAAACTTCTCAATATAAAAAATTGCTTCATTTATAGCTTATATATACTTTGTGGTAAAAGTCGACCAACGTAAATTCTGGCTGAACCTGCAACTTCATTTTCCCACTTCAATGTAAATTTTTTTTTTTAATCTAAAAATCCCATATGGAAATATTTTTCCCTTCTTACATTTTCTTAGACAATACTGCTCTCCTCCCATTCTAAGGTACAGTTAATATTGTACTGAGAAGCTCTAATTAATGCAAGGCTAAATCAGTCTCTTATTTCGTAGATATAATAATAATAATAATAATAATAATAATAATAATAATAATAATAATAATAATAATAATAATAATAATAATAATAATAATCTTTATTTCAACTCCGGGTCATATACATGGAATATACAAAGTAGAGGCATTACAATACACACAATCTAGATGCACGAGATAAAATGATAAAAATGATAATTGGCAATATCCACACAGTTGCTGAAGTAGCAGTAAAAACAGTAATTATATTAGAAAAGCTACGCGATATTGCAACTTTTACCCACTGTGGAAATACTATCCCTATTTATAACCCTCCACACAAACCTAACATTTACGCCAGGTATTTCCTACTTAGGAATGAAAAAGTGAATTTAAAGTGGTACCATATAAGAAACCAGTCTTAAGCTGATTTTAATGTCAGCTTTCATTAAACCAGGAAATATGTTAAATCCTAAACCTCTATTCGGACCTGAACTTCGTGCCAGCTATTTCTTATGAAACAAAGATGAATTGAAGTGATGCCATATAAGAAACACACATTGCGCTTCTTTTAAAGGCAGCTTTCACCAAGTTTAAACGTCTAAAGCTCCACCACACACATGATATTCAAGAGAGCAATTTCACACTAATGAATAAAAGTGAGTTTTGATAACAACAAATAAAAAAGTAAACAAGTAAAAAATGCGCCGAAGTTTCTTCAGCCCAATCGAGTTTTCTGTAGAGCGCATAGCATAATCAAGGCCGCCGAAAATAGATCCATCTTTCGGTGGTCTCGGTATATTGCTTTATGAGCCGCGGCCCATGAATCTCTAACCACGGCCCGGTGGTGGTCTGTCCTATATCGTTGCCAGATGCACAATTATGACTAACTTTAACCTTAAATAAAATCAAAACTACTGAGGCTAGAGGGCTGCAATTTGGTATGTTTGATGATTGGAGGGTGGATGATCAAGATACCAATTTGCAGTCCTCTAGCCTCAGTAGCTTTTAAGATCTGAGGGCGGACAGAAAAAGTGCGGACGGACAGACAAAGCCGTCTCAATACTTTTCTTTTACAGAAAACTGAAAACATGATTTAGCAGATTTTAAAATAGACTTTCACCAGGTTTGGGTAGTTTTAAATTCTAAACAGCCTAAACATCTTATAACAACATTCTAAACAACTTATAATAATAGATGTCAAAACTATTTTGACAGCTATTTCCTACTAAGGCACCGAAATTTAATTTAATTGATACCAAATAAAAAACGTTTAAAATTAACTTGAAGGAAGCATGAAAATATGATAAAAAAAAATTATATACTCTTATACAAACCTAACGATCGTGCTAGCAATTCCCGCTGAGGATATCAGAATGAATGAAGATTTTAAAATACTATTTTAAATTCTTAACTTCTATATATTAAAAAAATAACTTCATTTATAGTTTATATTTTGTGGAAAACCCTGACCAACGTAAATTCTGGGTGAAACAGGGGGTTCATTTTCCCAATTTATTACCAGTGCCTTTTCTTTTAAATCGGATCTAAAGATATATTTTCCCTTCCTAAGTTATCTTATAGATTCTTACCAGCTTCCTATTCTGAGGTACAATTAACATAGTAGGTATTAGCTCCACTTGATGCTAGAAGACCAAATTAATTGTTTATTTTGCATATACTGAAAAACTAGGCAAAATTAAAGTTAATATTTTGAACTTTCAGTTTTGGAAATGAAAATAGCTGAGACATTTATTATTGGCTTGTATTCTGATTTCAATGCTTTAGCACCAAAGAGAAACGCCACAAGGTAAAAATAATTTTTGTAAATGTATATGAAAAAATAAATCCCTTGTAGAATAAACTAGAAAAAATCTTTTAAAACAAACGGGAAAAAATAAATTACCTTTTAAAATATGAAAAATAAATTCTTTGTAAAATATAGGGAAAAAATTCATCATAAAATAAGTAGGAAAAAATAAATCCTTTGAAAATAAACTGAAAAAATAATTGTCCAAAACAAATATTATTAACCATATCATCATCATCATCATCATCATCATCATCATCATCATCATCGCCTTACTCCCCCTCTTTCATTCATGGCAGAAACCAGTCGTATCGTCCTTTAAAACATTACCTGAAGATAAATATTCCCATTCATAATAGATTACGAGATCACTGATCAAAACTCTTAAGTGATGTAACGGGAATAAAATAAGCATCCCCCGCCGAGGCGCCTCGCCTTAATATAATCAAGAAGAAGTAAAAGATTAAAGTCATTTACATATCAAATGATGCGTTTCTTAAAGGGACAACGCAGACACGCAAGCATAAGTGACCGTCGTAAACAAAACCACGTGACCAAGACAATAAACTATTAGGTATATAAATAAAAAATTAAATTTTAAATACTTGCTGCTTTGTCAAGGCAATACTTTCAAAGTGAGGGAACGGTGTGACGCTCACGAAGAATAGTGTAAAACTGCTTTGAATGAATGATAAGTAAATAATGAAAAGAAGGGCAATCAGAGCGACTGGAAGGAGCAAACGCTACATCTCTTTAAATGATAATTGAATTAATTCAGGGAGACAGAAGATGTAGGTGTTTCCATACGCCGTCAAGGTGGTGTGAATGACTTGTAACGTACCCTAAACAGCATTCTATAGTTTCTTTCAATTTATTAAACAATATATTAATAACAAAGAAAAATGCTTAAGATATGCTTATTTTGTTTTCAATTGGTGTTTCTTCATACGAATGCACGCCTATGGATATACGTGTGTGTGTGTGTGTGTGTGTGTGTGTGCACTTTAGCTTGCATGTAATTATGTGTGTATGTATGCATGTGTTCTCTGATATGTATGTATTTATGTATGCATACCTATGTATGTGCGCATGTATATGTGAGAGTGTTTATGTGTGTGTGTGCACTGTAGCCTGCAAATGTGTATGTGTTCATTTAATAGGTAGGCATGCATGAGTACCATAGCTTGCATGTATTATGTGTACGTGTGTTCTTTGGTATGTATGTATTTATATACATATTTTTTTTACATACGAATGCATACTTATGTATGCACGTGTGTAAAGTGAGTGTGTGTCAGTGTGTGTGTGTGCACAGTAGCCTGCAAGTAGGTATGCAAATCTGTTCACTGAATATGCATGTATGTATGCATGTATGTATACATGTGTGTATGTAAGTATGTATGCATGTATGTATGTATGCATGTATGTGGACTAGCATTCTCCTTAATGCAAGGAATATTAACATGAAATAAATGAAGCTACTATTATTCTCGTAAAGTTAGTTATCTGCTTCTTAAGGGTTCTTGTTATCAAATGTTGAAATTTTAATAAGCAACATTTTGACTCGTAAACCAAACATTAATATAATTTACGATACTTTTAACAAAGTTCCAAATTCGGAATGAACAGGGAGGGTTGGAGTCACGAAAAGCCTCCGTGACTAGAACATCTGGCAAAACAAACTGTGAAATCGGCCTTTTAATGAAAATCAGAAACAGCGGGAATTGGCTCACTAAAGACAGCGCCCCGGACCAGGGATTATTCTTAGAAGAATAAGAAGAAGAAATACAAAATATGAAGACTCCTGGTAATAAATTTGCTGGTCACTGGGGACAGTGTTACCTAACATTATTTCTACTAAACCAGACATCATCAATTACTAAAAATGTAATTAACATCCGTGCTAATAACAGAAAGCATCCGCAACATGCAGCATGAAATAATGACATTTCAATGTTTTGTTAGGCGTAGACAAAACATTCAGTATTGAATAAGCCCAGGTCTCCTGTGTAGGTCATATTATCTACAATCCACTCCACAATCCACCTCCTACCCCTACCCCTTCCGGGAGCCACGTCCCCCCTTCCGGACACCGCTAACCCACACACCCCCCACCCTCCCCACGGCGAAACAAAAGTGTAGTGTTTATAGTGTAAATATGCGGGAGTTATGAACATATGGGGGAACTATGAACACGGGAGGAGGAGGAGGAGGAGGAGAAGTTGGTGGGGAAACTGCACAGGGGAACGTTCAAAACCACCCAGAATGCTAACAGTCACAGCAATGAATTTTGGTTCATCGTTGTGGAGCCACAATCGAAATTCAAAAGTCATCCACGCTACTAGTGTCAATAGGCCTAATAATTCTTTCCCTTCGTACAATAGGTGCCAGTCGGCCTACGATTTCTTTTCATCCGCACAATGGATGTCAGTAGGCATAAGATTTTTTATTCAACCGTAAATTGGTGCTAGCAGGGCTTAGATCTTTTTCCTTCGCTAAATTGGTGTCAATAGGCCTAAGAATTTTTTAAAATACACTTTATTGGTGCCAGTAGGTCTAAGACATTCTCTCTCTTCTTTCTTAGTTTTCTGTAAAAGAAAACTTTTTCTGTCTGCACTTTTCTGTCCGCCCTCAGATCTTAAAAACTACTGAGTTTAGAGGGCTGCATATTGGTATGTTGATCATCCACTCTCCAGTCATCAAACATACAAAATTGCAGCCCTCTAACCTCAGTAGTTTTTTTAATTTTATTTAAGGTTAAAGTTACCCATGATCGTGCGTCTGGCAACGGTATAAGTCAGTCCACCACTGGACCGGGGTTAATGTTTGATGGGCCGAGGCTTATATGGCATTATACCGAGACCACCGAAAGATAGATCTATTTTCGGTGGCCTTGATTATATGCTGTACAGAAAACTCGACTGCGCCGAAGAAACTTCGGCTCATTTTTACTTGTTTTAGGTGAAGACCGACAAAGGCCGACACCCGAATTTCTTTCTCTATCAGTCACGTCGAATAACTGGGAGAAGATTATTTTCAGTAATTAGGGAATAATTTGTTTTACATTACAACGTTTAAAGCCATACCAGACATTAATTGGTATTGAAAGGTAAAAGCTTTTTTATATAAATCAGAATAACTAAATTGTTTTATGGCTATCCAGTGTTCACATACCTTCAATCTACTCAATTCTTTAATAAATCACTACGAGATTCAATATTCAACAATAATACTATTATAAAGACTAACATTAACTTTAAAATTACTATTACCATAATCACCAATGATGATAACCATCAATGTAATCTTATTTGCTCCAACAAACCACTAATTCAGTCTTTCATTTGCAGGAATGGAATGAAACGGTCGTTCTCGGTCGACTGATAGATCACTCGATTGGTAAGTACTGGCGTTACAATAAGGAAGGTCATCGAAAACCATAAGAAAATATTTTGCAAAAAAAAAAAAAAAATTAAACATAAGTAGCTTGAGGAAAAAACCTATTTATGGAGCAAATTTAACACACCAAAAACATTTCCTAATTATCTGTTTACTTTAATGTAATTGATTATTATGAAAATGTTTTTGGTAAGTGATAAATGGCTAAGTAAATTTAACTTAATATGATTTGATAAATTTGGTCAGTGGATGTACGTGGGAAGGATTTCATCTAAGTATTACTTTTAATATTGTATAGCAATTCC
>NC_089793.1:38641951-38646951 GCF_040412425.1 Macrobrachium rosenbergii | reverse complement strand
GAAAGGGATGAGAATGAAAGACATGAAGAAGTATGACAAGTGGTAAAAGTGTGAACAAAGCTTCAAAAAAATAGTCAATCTTTTGACATGGATTGGTCAAATGGAGAGAATAGATGAAAATAGGCTAGTGAGAAGGGTTTACAATTCTGAATGTTTGGAGAAATGAGAAAAGGAAATGGAGTGGACCGTTTGGAGAAATGAGAAAAGGAAATGGAGCGGACCAAGTGTAGAAACAGAGCAAGACTGAGGTGAGAGTTGCACTGTGATTTCCAAGGCTAACGCACTACTGATGAGGCTTCTCAGAAAGTGTAAGAAACGCCTGATAAGCCGGAATTTCCTGCCTCGGGAGTTCGTCTTTGGATTTTTTCAAGAACCAACCTCTTCTGGTGGTTCTTGAAAAAAATCCAAGGGGACTTACGGCTGCCTGATGAACACACACAATTACCGTAACAATGAACACACACACACATAATCACCGTAACTGAACCTGTGATTGTACAGTACCAAATACCTAGTACAAGATTAATGTCAGTCATTAATTCTTGGTCAAAGAGAAGTGCTGTTTTTCATAGAAATTGTTAAGTCATAACCGGATGTGCAGTAAGGTCTGTTAACTTCCCTATCAATAACAAACAATCACAAGGGTTTAATTTAAAAGATGAATCTAAAAGAAAATTATTTCCGCTCTTCAGTATGTGGAAATAGCCAGTACATTACCTAAAATAACAATAAAACATCCTGAGGGAAGTCAAATATGGCGGAAAAAATCGGTAAATTGATATCACTAACAAAAATGTAAAATGAATAATTGCGAGTTTATGATTTTCATAGGCTATTCGTTTAGAAGTATTAACGATAAGAAAAGCCACTTGATTAATATAACACTCAGTAATAGAGAGAAACAAAACTAAATCAACACCTTGTATACAAGTGGATAAGAATGGAATATTGACAAATAAGTCAGTCTCACCAAAGAAGCCTATCAGTTTCACATTAAACTGCTCTTCTCCTGCGTCTCATCAGTTCTCAGATTTACCATTTTTAAACTTAAGGAAGACTCAGCATATAAAATTCTCAAAAAGAGATGTTTGTTTTGGTTTACAGTGCTTATGTCTAAAAAGCGTCCGTGTTGCCACTTTATTTAATAATAATAAAACAGGAAAGATTATAGAGAGAGAGAGAGAGAGAGAGAGAGAGAGAGAGAGAGAGAGAGAGAGAGAGAGAGAGAGAGAGAGATCCACCGTGCAATTACAGGATAAAAAAAAATCCAAGAACAAGCACTACTATTGTTATAAGGATGTAAAAACAGCTGAAATATATGCACTTTCCTTTGTTAATTTTATCTGCATAGTCTTCAAATGCATTTTGAGCTGTTAAATTTCAGCAAGCAGGAATTGATTAGTTTCTGAAATTCAGATACAAAAGTCTAAGGTAAAAGTTAACCTCGTTTCATTTGCAGGAGTCATTTTTGTTCTGGGTGGGGAAGGGGTGGCGGGCTAGGCGGTTGATATAGCATGTTTATAGATCAATATATAAAAGTAAGTCTTAGAAGTATTCGTTAAATAGCCATCTTGCGGATGAAAATGACAGATACAGGCTTCTGCCAACATACAAAAAATAAATAAAAACTGTACCTTCAACAGCGATGTATAACGGAACAATGAGGTTATTTTTGTGAATAAGTAGCCCCGTTACTTAACTATAAAAACGGCATGTCTCTGTCAACTTTCGGTTAATATTAAGTTTTGAGACAAAAAAAAAAAAATAACTGTATTCCATGAAAGAATCACTATAGAAAAAATATACCATAAAAGTAAAAAAATCATCCCATTATTAAAACGGGAAAGAAAAAGATAAATTGCACCAGACAAAACCTGGAAGAAGTTCAGCACAAAGGGAGATTTCTGTTTGCTCACATTTCTTCAAGTAATTTATACCCTGAAGAACTTCGAATACACACGAACCGCTGGGTGCTGAATCTCTTTGCCTCGTCTACTCATGTGGTGTTCTTCTATATATATATATATATATATATCTATATATATCTATCTATATATATATATATATATATATATATATATATATATATATATATATATATATATATATATGTGTGTGTGTGTGTGTGTGTGTGTGTGTGTGTATTATATATTATACGTATATATAATTATACTATATATTATCTGTATATACATATATATATATATATATATATATATATATATATATATATATATATATATATATATATATATATATATATATATATATATATATATATATATATATATATATATATATATATATATATATATATATATATATATATATATATATATATATATATATATATATATATATATATATATATATATATATATATATATATATATATATATATATATATAGAGAGAGAGAGAGAGAGAGAGAGAGAGAGAGAGAGAGAGAGAGAGAGAGAGAGAGAGAGAGAGAGAGAGAACAAAACAAACTCAGCTCTCCATCCTAAATATTCTTAAGGATACATCACTGGATATATATATATATTTATATATATATATATATATATATATATATATATATATATATATAATATATATATATATAGAGAGAGAGAGAGAGAGAGAGAGAGAGAGAGAGAGAGAGAGAGAGAGAGAGAGAGAGAGAGAGAGAGATAAAAAAAACTCAGCTCTCCATCCTAAATATATTCAAGGATACATTGGCATCCTGTGTAAAAGGTACTGTGCTACACAAACTCACTCTCTCTCTCTCTCTCTCTCTCTCTCTCTCTCTCTCTCTCTCCCGTACCGCTGCAAAAGCTTCAAAGAGAATACTGCATGGAGTCTTCAGGGAAACAAGAATCTACTCGACTGTCCAAATACCTCCAAGGCCTCTAGTCATTCCGCCGCGTTTGGGTACGCGTACTAACGCGTATCATGCACGTGTGTACATTAATATGCACGTACGTACACGGCAATGTGCAAGTACACACTTGCTTCAAAGGCATACGTTTGTACTCTGTACTGTTAAGTCCGGACATGCAGCATTCCGACTGAGTACTGCCGCCTGGAGTGGAGAAGGAAACTTTTGCACGGATTTGTCACGATTATCTTAAAAATATCATCATCTCATGACTGTCTAAAGTGTTTTGTAGACTTAGAAAAGAAATAAAACTAAAACAGAGGAGTTAAACAACGCCAAGGCGGTCCTTGAAACAGAAAACCAAGACAAATACTTAAGAAATTAGAACTTGGATTTGCAATCGTGCTCGTGTTCCCATGCGTGCCTACATACATACATACAAACATAATATTTATATACATACATACATGCATATATATATATATATATATATATATATATATATATATATATATATATATATATATATATATATATATATATATATATATATATATATATATATATATATATATATATATATATATATATATATATATATATATATATATGTGTGTGTGTGTGTGTGTGTGTGTGTGTGTGTGTGTGTGTGAGTGTGTGTGTGTGTGTATAAATTTAATCTAAAATATTTTTTCTCTGACGTATTGTATTTGAAATACTTATGTATGCGTGGACTGTAACCTCGAATATTTCGTTGGCATTTAGCATTTTACATCCGACATTTTTGCAAAATTGAACTGAATCTCTTAGTAGTTTTTCCATATATGTATTGCATAAAAACATTTTTTTATTATCTGTAGCATTATTGCAGGCTGCTAGATAAAATGGGTGATAAAATGCAATGGGTAAATTATAAAATTATAAATAAGACATACATTATTGCATATTTTTATTTTTCATTATAATGTGTATGCAACATGCATGCACTTTATATATATGTATATATATATATATATATATATATATATATATATATATATATATATATATATATATGTTGTATACAATTAAAAAAAAATATATCTTTGGTTTTATTATTTGTCTATTACATTTTATTGCCCATATTATCTAGCTGCCTTCACAAAAAGATAAAAATATATTACAGATATCGAAAAATGTCTTATGTACAATATAATTATGATATAATACCGAGGGATTCAGTTCAAAAGCGCAAGATTATCAAGATCAAATTAATAAATTCTATAGAAATACTCGAATTCAATTTTACTTATCCACAAGTGATCTGGATGCAACACTTGAAAGAAAAATATTCTAGATTCACTTTCCCACGGCAAAATGTCATAGACACAATTCATAAAAGAAAAAAATTCCCAGATTCAATTCCACGTATGCAAAAATATGCTAGATATAATACGTAAATTATAAAAATTTTACAGTTAATTTCACTCATGTGAGCATGTCCTACATACAACATAAAACACAAAGAAAAATCCAAGATTCAATTACATGTATGTAAAAAGGTTTTAGATACAAGGGAATAAAAAAAAATAGGATCCATTCCACTTAGATTATTCTAGATACAACGAAGGAATGCATATGTTCTAGATAAAACCACTGCAGAAAAAATACCTCCTATAACGTACAGAAATGCTAAAAAATGCACTAGGCATAATGCAGAACCAAAAATGTACCAGTAACAATAAATGGATACAAATGTACCATTGTGATATTACTGAGATTAAAAACACCCTGGATATAAAAGAGTATGGACAAATATCCAAGATACATTACAGGAACACAAAAATATCCTCGATAAAATACAATAATACACTTTTATCCTAAAAGCAAACTCATCATGCAATCTGTATTGTTACTTAAACTGGTTACACATCGCACTTTAGTTAACCTAAAAATCTAAATAAAAAAAAGACACCAATAGCGAAAATACCAAACTAGTCAGGCAAAGAATTATCATACCGCTATATTTGCGTTAAGAAATTAAAAACAGTTGTTCAAATAACCCTCATATTACAATAACTATAACTTATATTCCATAGGAGAACATCCAAATGACTGCATTTCATTTTAACTTCTAGTCTTCAAGTGTGAACTCTGTATCC
>NC_089793.1:38634451-38636951 GCF_040412425.1 Macrobrachium rosenbergii | reverse complement strand
GTCGCATATGTAGTTATGATAGTAGTTTTAAAGATTATTTGCGCAACATATAACCTATGAAACAAAATTCACTTCACCTGGGAATAACGAAACCCAACGACAGTTATGCGCTAAGTCACCTAATACAAACATTAGCCATCATTTTATCAGTAATGTATATATATATATATATATATATATATATATATATATATATATATATATATATATATATATATATATATATATATATATATATATATATATATATATATATATATATATATATATATATATATATATATATATATATATATATATATATATGTATATATATATATAATTTAATATAATATATATATGTGTGTGTATATATATATATATGTGTGTGTGTGTACACATGTATATATGTGTGTATATATTTATATATATACATTATTGATAAGATGATAGCTAATGCTTGTATTAGGTGACTTACCGTATATAATTGTCGTTGGGTTTGCGTTATTCCCAAGGTGAAGTGAGTCTTGTTTCAATGAGTTATATGTTGCAAATAACCCATTAAAACTACTATCATAACTGCATATGTGACAAACAATTATTATAACTACATGTGTATATACAGTATATATTCATATATACAGAGTATATATATATATATATATATATATATATATATATATATATATATATATATATATATATATATATATATATATATATATATATATATATATATATATATATATATATAGAGACATATATATATATATAGTTATATATATATATATATATATATATATATATATATTATACATATATATATATATATTAGCAGGTATATATATATATATATATATATATGCCTGACTTCTATTGACTGCCCCTGCATTCCAACTGCAAGCGGGTGTCACAGGTTTACATGAGTAAAGTGCTATACCCCTCCACATTTCCAGACAGACTTTAAAACTTGAGCTTAACACCTCCGCCCTCCCCAACCTTCCTTTTCCATATATTTTTTCCGCCCTTCATTGTTGCAATCACCGGCGGCCATAATTCTAACATCACATTAACGTTATTTCAGGATCGCCATCTGATGAAAAATAAATTATGAAGGATCAGTTAATAGATTCATAACACAATCCGGAGCAAAAATTACACCGGAAATCAGTACGGAAATGCATTACGTGCTGATGTAATTTACTTGATGGAAATTGTCTCAACAACTACCGTTCATACAGATGTAGACAGTAAACTAGGAAAATAGTTAATGGCGGTATATATGTAAAAGAAATAGGCATAAATATTTTACGAAAACAATCCTAATCAAATAAGGTCTACAATAAAGGAGGTTCACAGTATATTCTACAAAATTCACAATCATTTAAGACCTAGAATAAAAACAGAAACACCGTTATACCAGAAAAATACCTAATTAATATTTTGTGAAAGCTTCATTACGAGAAGCAGCGATCAAAGTAAGTCAGAACAACTTGATTAATCCACATCTAAAATCTAATTAAGTCAATTCAGCTTTCTACGAAAAAAAACCTTACCAGTGACTTGTGATCAGAATAAGAAAAAAAATGGAATATTTTAAATAGTATATTTAGAAGACTATATCATTCATTTTAGGAAGAATATCAAATTCCTGAGATCAGTGACCAGAACAGATCAAAATACTATTATGGACAAAAACTTTACCGAGACCTATGAACAAAATAGGTCAGAATAACATCTGACCCATTGATTTTATGAATAATCCAGTTGCCTGGCATCTATGGCCAAAAGAGGTCACAATTGCGTTCTAGGGCTGTTCCTACAGTACAGTAAGTCCTACGCCGAAGATAAACCAAAACTGTATCCTATGGAAAAGCAAATTAAACGAGATAAGTCCTTTATCCTTTGACCCAAACATAATTACCACACAGGCAGTATTTTATTATCCTGTCAGAATTACAGTCGGGGCGTTATCATCACGGAAAATTATGTGGTAAATTCTATCCATCATGATAATGCAATAGTCTGTGCCAGAAGGATTTGCATAACATTACTCTGTTTATTCACAAAAAAAAAATGATTTCGAAAATAGGAACAGTTGGCCTCATTTCGGTGCCCTAAAAAACTCCATTATAAAACATTTAAATGAGCATTTTGATAATCGTTTGAATTGTGAAATTATTATGATAATGGGCATTTAGGATTGACCATAATTTCATTATGATTTTACGCCATGACAGCGGTAATAATTTGCTGTTTTCTTTAACAGATGCCTGAAAATGTTTTCAGAGATAAATTTCATTCCAGAAATTCACAGAACCCTAATATAAAGTCGCTACTGAGTCAAGACCTAATTTTTTCTTACATTATACAGGAAAACCTTAAGAAATGTAATCGATAGGAATACTGATCACTGAAAGAAACTGAATACTGAACAAATCAATTCATAAACAAGCAACTTGTTCGCTTGAATAACCTCGCAAACAACTCACGTCGTTTAATTAATCTAAACTAACCAACT
>NC_089793.1:38616951-38619451 GCF_040412425.1 Macrobrachium rosenbergii | reverse complement strand
TATTTCTTCTTTCAACCCCTTCAGTACTCGCTATAACGTTATTCTATAAGATCCCATTGTTAAGTAACCAATTTTTCTTAGCCACGTAAAATAAGTCCTAATCCTTTGGCCAGTTCTGTTAATCAGCTCAGTGGTCTGGTAAAACTAAGACCTAAATTTTTCAACACTAATCAGTCAATCAATCAGCTGATTTTGAAAGAATTTCTGAATGTGAACCTTTTATCCAACCAAGTTTATGCCTTCTATACACAGTTTTTATTGATTTATGTATTTGCTTTTCCATTCTGTATCATGGGAAGGACACTCAGCCTCAGTATTCACCATCATTCTGGGAACTGAGATTACTTCAAACTTCCTTTCATCTAAGTTGCTGAACCTCTACATCGACTTCACTCATCCTTTTCGGATAAATTACTCGTATATTTTAATGATCTGGTCTTTTGGTTTTCTGCTCCATAAGGAGAAAGTGGATAACATACATTATTAAAAATACATTGAGTATTTAAACTGGACATGTACTGAATATGCATGCCTACAAATGATGTTGGCAGACACAAATCTACTTGGATGAGTTGAATTGAATTGAATTGAATATAGAATTTAGGCCAAAGGCCAAGCACTGGGACCTATGAGATCATTCAGCGCTGAAACGGAAATTGACAGTCAAAGATTTGAAAGGTGCAACAGGAGGAAAACCTCGCAGTTGTACTATGGATCAATTGTTAGGAGGGGGTGGAAAGTGAGATGGAAGGAAGAATATGAAAGGAGGTACAGTAAAAGGAATGAATGGGGTTGTAGTTAGGGCCAAAGACACGCTGCAAAGAACCTCAAGTAATGCCTACAGTGCACCGCACGAGTTGCACTGACGGCACTAATCCCCTACGGGGTACTTGGATGAGGGCCATGGTAAGGGATGGTGAAGCTGAGCGGAGATTCGTGGAAGATACAAACGCAGGAAAGTCACGAGTAGTGGAAGTTCTCAAAACGTCCTTGGCATCAACGGCATTGCAAGTGATAATGGTGTAAGTTTACCTAACACTTGAGTTGAGTCACTTGATAAAGACCTCTTATTTCTTAAATCTCTGGGACATAAATCAGCCACTCAAGTGATCTTTATAAAGGAATGAATAATACCACACCTACCAGGTGCCTACTCAGCGCATTCTCTCATCAGGATCTAAAGACTTTGTCAACATAACTGATGAATCTTCTAAGAAATAAATCAAATCGCCTATGTGCAATATTTGCATATATACCTTTAGCCAGAAAAAAGTATAAGAGCTCTTCACTGGAATATACATCTCTTCTCAGTGCTATAATCGCAGCAGACGGTTCTAAATGTTTCAATATCATACCCTAACATTCTGCTAGTCTACAGTGCGTCCAATTTCTTATGAATAGGTTACCAGAAAGCAAAAATGAAACGTACATATTCGCTGCCCATGGCTGTAGTATGGGTCTCCCTTACTTTCTTTTATGTCATTTTATTTACAAAAGTATTTGAAAAATCCCTCTCAAGGATATGTTCATAACCAGCCAATGTGTGAGGATGAAACTTTCCTTAAGAGAAACAGTCCGGAGAAGCACTTTTCTAATACCTGAAGGAGGATAGTACAATTAAATACTTCTATGTCCACATGAAGGACGACTGACTATCATTCTGTAACAGAACAGCATTTGTTGAGCCACAATTCTACGTACGTGAATGAAGGGCAAAGGTAAAATCCGACAAATCATAAGAATGGGAGTATTGTTAAGTTTGCCTGACAAACACTGAACCACTGCTCCTCAGAAGGCATAGTTCAGGAGAGTTTAACCAGGGTTAATAATTAATGGTTACTTCAAAGAAGATCTCGAAGTAAGTTTCAAGAACATTACAAGTTAGACACAGGGGGTATCCTGAGGAGACATCAAAGCAAAAACAAATAGTTTAGATAATGGAATAAATGTAATGAAGTGCTCTCATGAGGCATGATAAAGATGGTGCTATACGGAACACCTTGGTCTTGAACAAAATGAAACGATGGGGTTCAGAGTTTTCACAAAAATGTGAATCCAATAAGAATACGATGCCCAAAATCCAAAACTGACCGGCTAAAACATGCTAGTTACTTCATATTAATGGAACTGTAACATGAGACTAACTATAAACATTTCATTTTCATCAGTATGACTACAAATTAATTCCATAATTGGTTTATTTAAAGATGTTAAGACTAAGCCATCGCAAGAGCGCTACAGGGGATATAAATATTGAAAATAAAAGAAAAATGCAATTTGGAAAACGTTATCTGGAAAATCTCTTGAACAGATTATGCACAAACAAAAAATTAAAGTAACTTTATGAAATTCTAGTTAATTTCTTTATATTCTAAATCATATACTTTTCTAATTATTTAATAATTAATTTTGTTAATTTATTTTTTTTTTCTAATAACTGATCTCGTCTTCCTGTATTTCCTATTACCTTCTGCTGTTTCTTTCAAATGAACACCATATT
>NC_089793.1:38606951-38611951 GCF_040412425.1 Macrobrachium rosenbergii | reverse complement strand
ACACGTAGATTAATATTTGTGGAAAACATTACGTTCTTCCTCTCCTTCTTCCTCGTAGGACGGGACAATTCGATATCATACATTTGCATCAAAAGAAAAGTTACTGACATGGGAGGCGGAGCCAGTGAGAAGGGTGACTGTTTGTGTGTATGTGTGTGTGTGTGCATACGCGCATCCGTTCGCCTCATAAGTGCGCGCGCGAGATGCTAAAGTATTGGAACATGCAAGGTTAAATCCCCGGGCTTTTCGGGAAGCATTTAGAAGACTTTATGCCAACCCTTTCGGAATATGCATATAATTTTTTTTCTTTCCCCTTTTCGTAGGGAATTCATTCGACCCTCTTCCAAAATGGCAAATGTAATTCCGGTGAAAATACCCCCTCCCTGGTGCCCTACCCTCTTGGAAAGAGGGTAAATTGAACATATGAGAAGGGGCGCTTGAGACCCAAGCCACGGCGAAATTCAGATGTTAGATTATTTTTCTCCTTTTTGTTTTCGGTCGTCTAAAGGTCGTACAAAAAAATTGTTTTTTTATAGATATTTTCTTAATTTTTGATGAGTATAAGCTATGAAAACATATGAAACTATACGAGATAAATAATTATTTTCCTATTTTTACATTTTTTTTTACATTTTCCAAAAATAAGCATAAGAATTTTGTCTAGAACTAAAACGATTTCCTAGTAGTAACTATTTGAAAAATATGATTTTTTTTATTCTAATACATTCAGACTATTTCCAAGAGTTGTGCCTAAAAAATCAATTGCACACACCAACGTCTAGCGGAGAAAAAAAAAAACAACTTGAAAACTGAAAACAAATAAACACACACACACATACAAACAAATATTACGAATTGACAAAGGATTCGGATTATTCCCGAATCACTGATTAATAACCCGCACTTTCATCATAATTCCCACAGTTGTAATTTTCACTTCGATATTTCAAGCCAAATGACCACTAATTTTCACTCGATTCTTACTTCGGAGGAATGCTTCAATAATAATAATAATATATTTCACAATTATCAGCAAAGTACTGGTCTGGGTCCCTACCCCTCATATGCACCCTCCTCCAATTGCAGCTATCATTAACCCCGCCCCCCTTTCCGCCTTATCCCCCCTCCTCCCTAA
Organism: Macrobrachium rosenbergii; assembly: GCF_040412425.1. Classification (NCBI taxonomy): domain Eukaryota; kingdom Metazoa; phylum Arthropoda; class Malacostraca; order Decapoda; family Palaemonidae; genus Macrobrachium; species Macrobrachium rosenbergii. The sequence continues at coordinate 38,610,816 of NC_089793.1, read as the reverse complement.
GTATTTCTCTCTTTTTTCCATTATCTCTCTCTCTTTCTCTCTCTCTCTCTCTCTCTCTCTCTCTCTCTCAAATCGGTACCTTTTCGTCCTGTTCAGAGCTGATTTCAATATTCATAATTTTTCTTCAGCTGATTTCAATCTTCATATTTTTTTAGCTGATTTCAATATTCGTAATTTTTTCCCTGTCATACTTTAGACCGCAAGAAGAACCATCTGCCACCCAGACCATTGTTATTTTTTTCTCTCAAATTGGCCTGCCTGGCTTCTTTCAGGGGACTGCTCATTCCCAATCTGCTTTCGAAATTGATGCATATTACAGATCGACTTCAATTGACGGCAATTGCAAGAGTTAGAAAATCTACATAGCTTCTGTACTACTTGAGTATTCCGTATGTCCGTCTTATTTGATCAGACAACCCTTACTGTCTCTCTCTCCTCAATATACGTGTATATATAACAATCACACATTATATATATATATATATATATATATATATATATATATATATATATATATATATATATATATATATATATATATATATAATATATATATATATATATATATATATATATATATATATATATATATATATATATATATATATATATATATATATATATATATATATATATATATATATCAAATGTGTGTGCATTTATTTCCATGAACTCTTCTCTCTACATTCAAATTTCAGATGGCCCAAAAACAAAAAAAAAAAAAAAAAAATCTTGATTCTAAGATTTTTCAATAACTGAGGTAGTCAAAATAGATTATTTTTAACCAAGGAATTTGCAAAAAACCTACAACTGACTAACGTCAATGGAATTTAATTTTAAACAATGTATTTCCAAGATTACAGACTGAAAAAAAATTTAGTCAAGAGAATTTCGAAGTTGCTGAGTTTTCCTCTGCTAATTTCCAAGCCCGACGGAGCACAAAAAAATCTGTAACGAGAGAATCTCCTAAAGCAAGACGTTTAATAAAGAATTTCTAAGGCCGAAGATTTCAGAAACATATACCTAAAGACTTTCTAGGAAATTCAGTTTTATATAAATAATTTAAATTCAGATGACTTTACAAATATTTAAAAAAAAAATTTAAAGAAGTAAATTTTTCATAAAGGCATTCCATACCCGAGGATTGTGTATCTACACAATTTACGGAAATTAAGTTTTACTTCAAGAATTTCCAAGCTAGATTATTAAAATTCAAACAGCATCTATACCTGCGCAAGAAAAATTATACAATAATTACCAGGGCTTGTGATTAATAACACATTCAAAGAATAAAAAATAAATATTAAATTTTGTTCCAAGAATTTTAACCCATCATGATCATAAAAAAGACCTTTATCTATAGAATTTCCAGGAAATCCTAATTTACTCTTAAGAATTTTGAGAGCACTGTAATCTTTAACTAAACTGAAATTCGAAGCATTGTCGTCTTTAAAAATCTAAATTTCAAAACCTTGTTACCTTGATAAAATTGAATTCAATAGCATTTTATTCTTAAAATCCTGAATTTTTATTTTGAATTTTCTTAAAAAATCTGAATTTCAAAGTATTACACTTTTTTTTTTTAAATCCGTATTGAAAACATCAGTTTTAGAAGTTACAATATTGAGCTGTATGAATAGAAAACTTTATACACGGTTAATATTGGTTAATTTATTTCTATAGAGAATTTATAAAAACTCTTGAAAATTCTATTCGTAATACAAATTTAAACGTCCTAAAAGTGACATTTATTGGAAATATGACACTACAAGAAAATTTTCCTTCCAGCGACTAAAATGCCGCAGACAGCCGCGTTATTTTCTCCTTAGACTGCCAAAACTTTGCTTTACTTTCCTCATCTTCGTTACCAAAGGCTGACACCTTTCTTTCCATGAAAGAAAGGTGTAATTTCAGAGGCGCACATTTTCCGTCATCTGAAAGCAACAGTTCAATATTCTGAAAACATTCTTAGTTTCAATGACCAGAGACTTCATCAAAATAATTAATGGAATGGAATGGAATGGAATACTGAGTTTAGGACAAAGGCCAAGCACTGGGACCTATGAGGTCATTCAGCGCTGGAATGGAAATTCGAGAGTAAGCAGTTTTGATTGAAAGGTGTAACAGGAAAAAACCTCGCAGTTGCACTATGAAATAGTTGTTAGGAGAGAGTTCACGATGGCATGAAGGAAGAAAGATAATATGAATGGAGGTACAGTAAAAGGAATGAAAGGAGTTGCAGCTAGGGGCTGAGGGGACGCTGCAAAGAACCTTTAATAAAGCCTACAGTGCACCCCGTGAGGTGCACTGACGGCACTTGCCGCTGAGGGGTCAAAAAAATTGAGGACGTACTGATATTTTCGAAGCTCAAATGCTGGACATTTATCCTAAACATGATCCATGAAATACTTATCATTAGAATGGGAGCAAATCAAATGAATAAATTCTCAAAACACAGCGTTAAAATTTTTCCAGGACATAAGATACACTAATGCTTATCAAAGTAAAGGTATAAGCTTTCTCCTAAAAAACATATCTTTGAAATTACAATAAAAAATATTAATGAACAATACTTTTCAGTCTTGTATCACCCTATCAAAATTGTCATTTGAATCTCAACGAAAAATTCTCTGACTGTCCTTGTAGAATAAGAAAAACTGTGTGTTTATTTTACATATATATATATATATATATATATATATATATATATATATATATATATATATATATATATATATATATAATACACACATACATACACACTATATATATATATATATATATATATATATATATATATATATATATATATATATATGTATATATATATACATAAAATGTCTTAAAGGAGGAGATACTGTCCTTTCTTTTATTTATATTTTGACTGTTATATGTGTTTATTTTTTCTTCTAGTCATGTGGAAGCTTACATGTGGGCAGAAGTGCTCGTAACCTAAGATCGGATATTTGTTAAAAAAATAAAATTGTCAGATTCTATTTGCAAACTGAGATACCTGCAAGCCTAATCATATATATATATATATATATATATATATATATATATATATATATATATATATATATATATATATATATATATATATACATATATAGTATATATATAGATATATATATATATATATATATATACATATATATATAGTATAAATGTATGTTTATATATATATATATATCTATAATGTAATATATATTGATATATATATATATATATATATATATATATATATATATATATATATATAACTATATATATATTGTATATGTATATATATATATATATATATATATATATATATATATATATATATATATATATATATATATATATATATATATTTATATTATGCAAGTGTCTATGTTTTACATGTATATAATTATAAAACAAACAAGACCTCAAAAATGTATTATGATTATATGTTCAATTACTTTCAAGTTTTCAAATTAAATGTGATGATAATTTTTATTAACATTCATATCGAGAATGCGAACTTTTGATACGAGTGTAAAGGCCAAGGTACATTGCGAGAACGTTTATTGATTAGGAGACAACAATAACAAAATAATTACTTTTATGTGTATATATCTACTACATATACGAATATAAATTGATAAATAAAACTAAACTTGTAAGAAATTCCCCGTAGTTTCTTCGGTGCAATCGAGTTTTCTGTACAACGTATAATGCTCTATGAAACTTTCACCCACAGCCCGGTGGTGGCCTGTGTTGTTGGCATCTATAGCGGTGACAGACGTACGATCATGACTAACTTTAACCAAAAGAAATAAAAACTACTGAGGTTAGAAGGCTGCGATTTGGTATGTTTGATGAGTGGAGGGTGGATGAT
>NC_089793.1:38586951-38596951 GCF_040412425.1 Macrobrachium rosenbergii | reverse complement strand
ATGCACTGCCCGCTGGTGGCCTGTGTTGTTGACAGCTATTGCGGTGCCAGACGCACGATCATGGCTAACTTTAACCTTAGATACTACTGAGGCTAGAGGGCTGCAATTTGTTATGTTTAATGATTGGAGGGTAGATGATCAAAATACCAACTTGCAGCCCTCTAGCCTCAGTAGTTTTTAAGATCTAAGAGCGAACAGACAAATAGCCAACTCAAAGTTTTCTTTTACATAAAACTGAGAATTAGGAATAAGGATAAGGAAAAGATAAGGTGAAGAAAAAGTCGAATATTAGAAGAAGGAGGAGGAGGAAGCGGAGGATGGGAAGATATATGAAGGAAATAACAGTAGAAGGAAAAGAAGAAGGTGAGCAAGAAGAATAAGAGAGGAGAGAAAATTAGGAGGAGAAGGAGGAGGAGGAGGAGGAGGAGGAGAGAAGAGTGGAAGAGGAAGAAGAGGAGAATGTGAGTAAGGGAGGGATAGGAAAAACAAAGAAAAATGAGCAGGATGTCATGAGAAGGAAGAAGGAGCACAGAGGAGGAGGAGGAAGAGGTAACGATAATAGGACGAAGAAGAGAAGTGCCATAATAATAATAATAATAATAATAATAATAATAATAATAATAATAATAATAATAATAATAATAATAATAATAACTACATGTCTCCAGGAATCTGTGCGTTTCTCACTCAGCAAAAGAGGTTCAAATCTAAGATATTCAAGACACTTAAAAAAATGTATTAACCATTTTATTTACATGGAATTTGTTTCTCAATCTCGTGGATGCAACCGGAAAATACTTACAAAAATCCACACAAGGGAGGCTTTTAGCACAGGTCAACGCAGGAAACAGTTAAGCTGTAGAGAAAATCTGGTTAGACTCTTATCGACTTACATAGCAATCTGCCACTGACCCACCTTGGTAATTAGTAAAATTTTTCAATTAGTCAATTTTTCAATTAGTCAAATTTTTCAATTAGTCAAATTTTTCAGTTAGTCCAATAATTTCAACTGGTCAAATTTTAAAATTTCCATCCTTTAATCTCGCCCATATTCCATCTGTGGAAACAATACTTGCATAAATAAATACCGAGTTGCTCAAAAGCTTTTAATAGGCAAAGAGTTGTATAGCTATCATTGATGTCCATGCATGAATTATGTGTATGTATCTTTGTATGTATGCATGTATGTATGCATGTATATATGTATGTACACAGGCATATGCAATTTTTAGTTCAGTGGAGTCCATCTTCCTGATTCCCTGACTATGAGGTTAGGTATACCTTAGTTTAACCAAACCACTGGGCTGATAAACAGCTCTCTTAGGGTTGGCCCGAAGGATTAGACTTATTTTACGTGGCTAAGAACCAGTTGGTTACCTAGCAACGGGACCTACAGCTTATTGTGGAATCCGAATCGCATTATACCGAGAAATGAATTTCTATCACCAGAAATAAATTCCTCTAATTCTTCATTGGCCGGCCGGAGACTCGAACTCGGGCCTAGCAGAGTGCTAGCCGAGAACTCTACAGACTCGTCCAACGAGGAACTATGACTATGAGGTAATTGTATGCTCGTACATTACCGAGAATTCTGATATCTAAAATAAAGCGAATTCGCATCAGATCCTCAGAGATGAATCTAATAATAATAAATACCAACAGGGGAAAAAAACACCAGATTTGTGACAGGTTTTGAAACATGGGTCAAAAATGCAATTAAGGGAAAAATATCCAAAGAAATCCAAGATCCAACCCAGTGGAGGCAAGGGCATAATGAAAGCAAGGCCACATTGACCACTTTTTCCGGCCGAGAAACCGTGCTTGTCTCACAAGACCTCCATTATGGGTCGGTCACTATACTGATCTAAGTTGAGAATTATGACTTAGGCGAAAAACAATATACCTAGAAATGCAAACAAAAGGAAAAATATTCTAGGCCGTAGATTTGATTCAGATTTTGCTCGGCCTAGTTGGTGAAAACGGAAAATGCTGTCGATGATCGACTTGTTAAAATAAACAAGTTTAAAATGCGCAGATGTTTCTTCGGCGCAATCGAGTTTTCTGTACACCGTATAATGCTGTATGAAATTCTCAGCCACGGCCCATGAAACTCTCAGCCGTGGCCCATGAAACTTTCAGTCACGGCCCGGTGGTGGCCCGTGTTATTTGCAGCTACTTTACATTAAAGCAGACGCACCATATCATGGCTAACTTTAACCTAATGTAATAAAATCACTGAGGCTAAGAGGGCAGCAATTTGGCAATGTTTGATGATTGGAGGATACATACCAATTTACAGCCCTCTCTAGCGGGTCAGGCAGTTTTAGGATCTGAGGCGGACAGAAAAGGCGGATGACAAAACATAGCCATCTCAATAGTTTTACGTTTACAGAAAAGTAAAAACGTTCCTCGTCAAATATCAGAAATTGCGAGAAGTGTTTTGAAATCAGTATCTGTATTCTGTTCTCCAAATCAAACCTCATGTGACTTTCACGAGCTTCCAGATCTGAAGAAACCTGGATAAGGAACATATCAAGAAACCCTCAAAAGAGGAGTTAAACAGACAACTGAATTGCTCATAAAAGTTTCGAAAATGTCTCAAAGTTCATGGTGAACATGGTGAAAGATAAAATGGATGTAATTTAAAATCCGTTGGTTTTGACCTAAATTCTAAAGTATCGACTTACAACCTAATATGTGGGTGTGCATAATATATGTGTATGTATGTATGTATGTATGTGTATGTATGTATGTATGTATGTATATGTATATATATATATATATATATATATATATATATATATATATATATATATATATGTAGATATAATGTATATATATACTATATATACATATATACACTGTATATGTACATATATATATATATATATATATATATATATATATATATATATATATACATACATATACATACATATATATAAAAAGAACTAAAACATATTTTGAGAAAACATGAACAGAAAAATTAAATTCTTAAAAAGTCTAAAATGCAGAAAAACCCCACGGAAGGCATGACACCCAGTACTCATGTCAGTAAAAAAAAAAATTATAATGGAGGATATAGATTATAGACAAATACAATGACATCTACTTACGCTTTTAAAGAAAAGGAAACCTTTCTAACTATATAGAGGTTTAGGGATGGTTACTGTGCTGCAATGATGGGCCACTTATGGGTAAGATGACTTAAGTTAACCGAAAGTTTGCAACAGAGGCGAACATAAGGAGAAAATAGAAAAGATACTGGAAATTATGAAATTATTATTATTATTATTATTATTATTATCTAACATGTGCAAATATTCACATGGAACATACCTAAATGCCCTTAACTACTAAAGGAAGTTTTAAAAAGGACGTATATTATTATTATTATTATTATTATTATTATTATTATTATTATTATTATTATTATTATTATTATTATTATTATTATTATTATTATTATTATTATTTTAGAAAGGATACTTCCAAAAATGACCATGAATGGACAATTGAGATAATGGCAAGAATGAAAAATAAATATGGATTAAACCAAAAACACAAAAATGCATTATACATACATGAATAGTATATATATATATATATATATATATATATATATATATATATATATATATATATATATATATTATATATATATAATGAAATTGCAAAGGACATATATATATATATATATATATATAATGAAATTGCATAAAGGACATATAAGTGCCTTATAACTTTACCGCTAATAAAGTTCATTACGGTGTAATTGCACCTTCATTTATTTTTATTCTCACTGTTCCCAATTTTTCATATATCGGCCGCTCATTCTACACTTTTGAAAACAATCAGGCTATTTCAGTATGAGGAAGCTCAAGAAATGGACAATATACCATAATTTAGATCATAATTTATCACCAAAATGTTAATTAATTAGATTAGTTCAATAAGCATTTCAGATCAAAATGCATATATAACACGCAAGTTAACCAAAATTTTTTTAACTATTGACTACAAGAGCATTAGCCTATTTCATGTGTATTTATGACTAAACCAGACATAAATTAACCATTAGCCTAGCTGGAGTGTATTTATGACCAAACTAGAAATGAATTAACAATTAGCCTAGATCATATGTATTTATAACCAAACAAGAAATGAATTAACCATTAGCCTATTTCAATGTATTTGTGATCAAACCAAAAATGACAAAGCCATTAGCCTAGGTCGAGTTTATTTATGACCAAACAGGAAATGAATCAGTTATTAGCCTTGATCATGTATATTTGTGATCGAACGAGAAATGAATTAACCATTAGCCTAGTTCAAGTGCATATATGACCAAACCAAAAATGAAATAACCATTAGCCTAGATCATGTAACATTATGACCAAACCATAAATGAAATAATCACTAGCCTAGTTCAAGTGTATTTAAGACCAAACCAGAAATGAAATAAATATTAGCCTAGTTCTAGTGTATTTATGACCAAACAAGAAATAAATTAACCATTAGCCAAGTTCAAGTGTATTTATGACCTAACCGGAAATGAAATAAATATTAGCCTAGATCAGTGGTTTTCAACCTGTGGGTCATGGCCCAATGGTGGGCCATGGGCAGTTCTGAGGGAACCATGCCACGGACATCTTCAAAATAGTATTAAAAAAATGAAAATTCATTTACAGTAAATGAAGGCTAGCGCTTAAACGCAGGCCAGTGCTTTCTTTCTTAAGTGGAAAAGTGTAATTTGAGTTTTGATTACAATGCACATGATTTATTTACAGTAAATGCAGGCCAGTGCTTTCTTTCATAAATGGAAATGTATAACTAATTAATAAAGTGTTTTGAAAAACAATTCCATAAATGAAAATGTAAAGCTAAAATGTTCTTAAAAATGCTTTATAATAATTCTATTATCATCATTACAAATTTCTCAAGGACAGTGGGCCATGAGTATTTAGGGATGCCAAAAATGGGCCATCGGCGCAAAACGGTTAAAAACCACTGGCCTAGATCATGAGTATTTATGACCAAACAAGAAGTGAATTAGACATTAACATAGTTGAAGTGCATTCATGACCAAACCAGAAATGCAATAACCATTAGCCTAGTTAAAGTGTATTTATGACTAAACTAGAAATGAAATAACTATTAGCCTAAATAATGTATATTTATGATCAAACCAGAAATGAAAATAACTATTAGCCTAGATCATGTGTATTTATGATCAAACAAGAAATGTGTAAATAACTATTAGCCTAAATCATTTGTATTTATGACTAAACTAGAAATTAAATAACCATTGGCCTAGTTTAAGTGAATTTATGACCAAACCAGAAATGAAATAACTATTAGCCTAAATCATGTATATTTATGATCAAACCAGAAATGAAAATAACTATTAGCCTAGATCATGTGTATTTATGACCAAACAAGAAATGAAATAACTATTAGCCTAGTTGAAGTGTATTTATGACCAAACCAGAAATGAAATAACCATTAGCCTAGATCATGTGCATTTATGACCAAACAAGAAATGAATTAACCATTAGCCTAGTCAAAGTGCATTTATGACCAAACCAGAAATGTAATAACCGATAGCCTAGATCATGTGACTTTATGACCAACCTAGAAATTAATCAACCATTACCCTAGTTCAAGTGCACTTATGACCAAACCAGAAATGAATTAACCATCAGCCTAGTTCAAGTGTATTTATGACCAAACCAAAAATTAATTAACCATTAGGCTAGTTCACGTGTATGTATGACCAAAACAGATGAAAATTAACCCTAGCCTAGTTCATGTATATTTATGATCAAACCAGAAATGTAATAACTATTAGCCTAGATCATGTGTATTTATGACCATACAAGAAATGAATTAACAATTAGCCTAGGTGAAGTGCATTTATGACCAAACCAGAAATTAAATAACTATTAGCCTAGATCATGTGCATTTATGACCAAACAAGAAATGAATTAACCATTAGCCTAGTTGAAGTGTATATATGACCAACCAGAAATGAAATAACTATTAGCCTAGATCATGTGTATTTATGACCAAACAAGAAATGAATTAACCATTAGCCTAGTTGAAAGTGCATTTATGACCACACCAGAAATGTAATAACCATTAGCCTCAATCATGCGATCTTATGACCAAACCAGAAATGAATTAACCATTAGTAGCCTAGTTGAAGTGTATATATGACCAACCAGAAATGAAATAACTTTTAGCCTAGATCATGTGCATTTATGACCAAACAAGAAATGAATTAACCATTAGCCTAGTTCAAGTGTATTTATGACCAAAACTTCAATTAATTAGCAGAGTTCATTTAGCATTTCAGTTAAAATTCCTAATATATCAGGCAAGTTAACCAAGAATTTTTAGATAAAGAGTGGAAAAGCATTAACCTAGTTAATTTGAATTTATGACCAAATCAGGAATGAAATAACCATTAGCCTAGCTCATGTGTGTTAATGACCAAACCAAAAATGAATTAGTCAATAGCCTAGATCATGTGTTTTTATGACCAAACCAGGAATGATTTAATCATTAGCCTAGAGCATGTGTCTTTATGACCAAAAGAGAAATGAATTATCCATAACCCTATTTCATGAGTATTTATGACCAAACGAGAAATACATTATCATTAGCCTAGAGCATGCGTATTTATGACCAAACCAGAAATGAATTTACCATTAGGCTATTTCACATGTATCTATGACCAAACCAGAAATGATTTAACAAAGTTCACTGAGAAATTATGACCAAACCACAAACTAATGAAATTATTTCACTGGACCTTCACGAATAAAATGCAAATGAATAATTCTAGTTTACTAAAAATAAAAGCAAAATCTCAGTTATTTCGATTCAATTTTACGTAAAGATGCGAAAAATTCATCCTAATAATTATACATATATTGCACTCGCCTTGTCAATGTGGCACTGATGGCCATATGCAAAAATTTTATCTTGGTTCATTAGTCTTATTAGTTCATTTTATAACTTAACACTAATAACTTTGTCTACTTCATTTAGCAATTATGAGCAAATACTAAAAAAAGCTAAGTTCACGGATCATCTATGGTTTAAATATATATATATATATATATATATATATATATATATATATATATATATATATATATATACATATATATATATATATATATATATATATATATATACATGTTGCTATATGTGTGTGTGTGTGAGTTATTTATAATTTTATATGCAACAGTTTTTAGACATGAATTGCATATAAAATTATGAAAAAAAAAAATGTGTAAAAGATAAAGGTTCAAAATGTATGTGTATATATATATATATGTATGTATATTATATATATTATATATATATATATATATATATATATATATATAGATATGTATATATGTATGTATATGTAGATATATTATATATATATATATATATATATATATATATATATATATATATATATATATATATATATATATATATATATATATATATATATATATATATATATATATATATATATATATATATATATATATATATATATATATATATATATATATATATATATATATATATATATATATATATATATATATATATATATATATATATATATATATATATATATATATGCCCAATCTACTGAGTATTTTCATATCAGCATGAAACCAGAACATGCATAACTAAAGAAAATAAATAGGCCAAGTTTACTGAGCACTTTAGACCAAATACAACCTAATCGAGTAACTAATTAAAACCGAAAAGCAAAATCACATAAGCCTATTCTCACTGAGCATTCAAGACCAAAGAGCAAAAGCATGAGCACAGTTCATTTAGTATTTACGTAGATATGCAAATAAATTTTCCTAATACATCGAACATTTACGATCAAACGTAAATACATTAGCCTAGTTCACTGCACATTTACAGGCAGAGCGCAAATAATATTTTAGGTTTTATTATTTAAGCATTTGTGGCGAAACACAAAACAAACCAGCCAAGTTTATTAAGCATTCATGACCATAAAAATATAACAGCCGAGGTTATTAGGCATTTACGACAAAAACGCAAATATATAAGCCTAGTTCATGGAGTGCTGACGACCAAAAAACAATTATGTCATTCCGTCATCCCAGCTCAATGAATATTTATGTCCATATGCAAATACAACAGGATAGCTTATTGAGCATTAACTACAAAGAAAAAATAAATCACCCACTTCCCTAAACATTCACGATAAAATAAACCAACAGATTTCACTGATCATCCATGACCTGATCAACCTAGTCCATTTAAAATGTCATATGCAAATCAGTCGGCAGAGCACAATAAGTGTTTACGGCTAAAGGGAAATTAACTGGTTGAGTTCATTAAGCATTTATGACCAAACGCAAATATATCAGCCTAGTTCATAGGTCATTTATGATTAAAGTATGAGCACTTGAGCTACACTGACATGAGATACATTCATTATTGGCAAAGTTAAACCTAAGCATTTACCACTACATGCAAGTAAGTCAGAACAGTTCGTTATAATTTATGATCTCGATGCCCACTTATTAGCCTAATTCACTTATACGGTTATGCTCAAAGGCAAATACAGCTGCCTGCTTCACAGAGCAATTATGATCACAACAAAATAAATCAGCCAATATATATATGTATAAGTATATGTATGTATGCATGTATGTATGTATATATATATATATATATATATATATATATATATATATATATATATATATATATATATATATATATATATATATATATTTGTCTAATCAGTGAACATTTACGACCTTAAGCAAAATAAGGAACAGCAGTTCACTAAAAATTCATAAAGAAAAAAAATCTGCCTAGTTCCTAAAACGTTCATATCCAAAACAGTATCATACTTGCCTAGTTCTTGGACCGTTTATGACCAAAACTCAAATAAACTAGTTTATTTCATTAAGTAATGACAACAAATGCAAGAAAATCAGCTGAGTTCACTGAATAATTTTTTTATAAAACTGCAAATACATCAACATGTTTCATTCCTAGTTATGACCAAAACGCATGCATACAAGGCTAGCTCAATCAACACTTTAGAGTAGAAGCAAAAATATATCAGCTCAATTTTATTATTCATTTACCACCAAAATGTGAATTTATTAGCCTAGTTTACTGAGCATTTAGCAACAAAATGCACCGATATCAGAACCAGTTCAGGGAACACTTATGACAAGAACTTAAGTAAATAAGAGCTATTATAACCAAACCACAAATAAAGCAGGCTAGTTCATTAGACCATTTATGCCACAGCATAAGTAATTCTTTGAGCATTTTTTAATGAAAATGAATACATAATGTATAATCAGCACGATAATTGCTCACCAAGTTAGGCTGATATTAATTTTTTAGTTTTCTGTAAAAGAAAACTATTGCGACGGCTTTTTTTCCGTCCGGCTCAGATCTATTGAGGTTAGAGGGCTGCAAATTATGTTGACTGGTCCACTTCAATCATCAAACAAACCAAATTGCAGCCCTCAGCCTTCAGTACTTTTACTTTATTTCAGGTTAGGGTTAGTCATCTTTCGTGAGTCTGGCAGCGATTTCCGGAGGAGTGCGACGCACCATTACTCAACCGTATCTGGGAGTAACTGAGCGTTGCGAGGTCGTAGCTGATAGTTTTATACAGCAATATACGCTGTACAGAAAACTCGATTGCACCGAAGACACTTTGGCGCATTTTTTTACATGTTTGCTTTGTCATAGATGCTCAATTACCTAGGGGAGCATAGAACATTTAGCATTTATGATAAAAAACAAATAATGCCGACCTAATTCGGGAAGCATTTAAGACCAAAATAAAAATAAAAAAATTCAGCAGAGTTCACTGATCATTTACGAATAAAACACAAATAAATCAGACTAGGTCACTGAGTATTCATGACGAAACCTAAAAAGTCAGTCTCGGTCACTGAGCATTTGTAACCAA
>NC_089793.1:38564451-38584451 GCF_040412425.1 Macrobrachium rosenbergii | reverse complement strand
ATATATATATATATATATATATATATATATATAAATATATATATATATACAGTATATATATATATATATACTGTATGATATACTGTATATATATATATATATATATGTGTGTGTGTGTGTGTGTGTGTGTGTGTGTGTGTGTGTGTGTGTGTGTGTAGATAATCATGACAGACGTGACATAAAATTACTGGATACATAAAGGGAAGTTGTATGAAAAGATTTGTATTCAGAAAGTAAAAAAAAATAGAAGCGGGTTTAGAAACGGAAAAGAATGTGTGGTGATTAAATGTTTGTTATGAAATAATCCCACAAAACGGCTGAAAGTTAAAGGATAAAACTAAGAAGCTGAGCGTAATTCAAAATTTTGATGAAGGAAGGCAGAATACAAACATGTAAACGGGGAAAGCCTCTGGTTTACTGGAAAAACGTAGTGAGGAGACATTTTATTAGGTTTCCTTAGCTGTTTTGTATCATAATTGATGGAGTAATGCAAGGAAAGACAGTCGATGTAAATGCAAAGTTGTAGGATAAGGAAATGAATGGTAAACCGGTGTGGAATGATTGATGTTCGAAGATGATACAATATTCATAGTAAATAGAAGCTGGAGAAGCTAATGAAGAGACGGCTGAGATAAAAGTGAGCTACAGTAAGATTATATGGTTACATGGAAACCAAGAGGATAGGGCTACTAATATCAACAAAGATGTAGTAGGTTGATTGATATATGAATGAAGGAGTAAATATAACAGATGAAAGTAGGATGAGGGAAGAGATGAAATCATGGAAGAAATCTAAAATATCTAAGGAAGCCAAGGTGGTAATGTATGAAGGGGATGTTGAGCCATCTCTCCATTATGGATGTGAAACATGGATGATAAATTTGAGCAAGGAAAAAAAGTTCGAATCTGATGAGACGAACTATCTGCATACTATATTTGGCATAAGGATAACTGAAACAGTAATAAATGTGGAGATACCTGTAGGTGGGGGATGGGGGGGCGCTAATGAGGCTAGCAATGGGAAATGTTAGATCAAAGGCTTTTGAGATGATTTGGTCATGTGGAACAAATGGAGAGCGATAGGTTTTTTAAAATCATGCAAAATTCGGGGAGAGGAGAGGAAGACCATGAAAGAGCTAGAGAGATAATACTGAATGTAGTATTGGAAAGAACGAGCTTTAAAATCCAGAGACTGCGGGTATATGGAAGATGCAGGTGAGCAGAGCAGTGAGTGCAGGGATTCGAAGCACTGCTCATGAGACTTCTACATAGGTGCATGACTTTGCTAATGTTGTGATAGTTTCGGGCAAAGAAGGTTTATCTGCTAACCAGTAAAAATATGAATGTGGCAGTCAACGTTGTGCTGCCTTCTCTCAGAAGCCACTCCATGAGAGAATATATATATATATATATATATATATATATATATATATATATATATATATATATATATATATATATATATATATGTATATATATGATATATATATATACTTTTAGTATATGAACCTTCATTTGCCCGAAACTATCACAACATTAGCAATGTCATGCACCTGTAGATGTCTCATGAGCAGTGCTTCGAATATATATATTCACCTGTATATCCATATAGCCTCAGTTTCTGGATTTTAATATATAATACTATATTAGTATTATCTCTCTATCCCTTTATGGTCTTCTATCCTCTCCCCTCCATACACCTAATTTTGCATGATTTTAAAAAAACAATATATTTATTCCACATGACCAAACCATCTCAAAAGCCTTTGACCTAACATTTCCCCTTGCTAGCCTCATTAACATCCCCCCACAGGTATCTATCTATCTATCTATCTATCTATCTATCTATCTATCTATCTATCTATCTATCTATCTATCTATCTACTATCATCTATCTATATATATATATATATATATATATATATATATATATATATATATATATATATATATATATATATATATATATTTGCAAAAATCACCAACTCACAATGATGTTCAGAATATTTGTACTCATTTACATAAACATAAATACCAGTGAAGTCCTCGTGCTCAATAAATTCAGAATAATAAATACCGTACATATTAAGTGGCTTAGTACACTGAAAGCTTCCATTGATATTCTACCAATGGAAAAACAATGGTCATAACATTTAACCTTTTGAATTGTTTAACTCACCACTACTCCATAAATTCATGTAGATAAACTCATTTTGTGTAAAGCTTATGAAGTATACTATTATAAAAATATAGAATATTTTAGCTTTTGTGAGGCCATCACCTTCGTCAGAAGAAATTTCCTCTGAAAAAGAGAACATTAGCCTTAACCTGCTAAAGAATTATGTTCTGTCATAACATACTTAAAGAAGCTACATAAAATGTTTCTTACTGTCTCCTGCATTTTACTCATATGTGAAAAAGATGAATAAAATAAGAATAGAAATAGGCCCTCTAAGAACTGAAGGGCGATTAACGAATGAAAAAAAGGAAATATGTAACATATTAGCAGAAAGATATAAGAGTGAATTTACACCTAGAATTGATAATGAAGATAATGATACAGAAACAAGAGATGAAAATAGTGAATATTTATCGGACCTAGATATTACTGAAGCCGATATTGTGCAGGCTATTAATGAAATTAAAAACGGATCAGCACCACGACCAGACGGCGTACCTGCCATTTTGTTAAAGAAAGTGGTTCATTCAACTGCAAAGCCACTTGCAATATTATTAAGACAAAGTATAGATACAGGCAAGATTTATGATGAGCATAAATTAGCATCTGTTACCCCTACTTTCGAAGGTGGATCAAGACTATAGGCAAGTAATTATAGGCCTGTGAGTCTGACATCTCATATTATGAAAGTTTATGAAAGGGTAATAAAAAAAAAACATAATGAAACATTTAATGAAAAATAGTTTGTTTAATATAGGACAACATGGTTTTGTACCCGGAAAAAGTACACAAACCCAACTGTTAGTCCACCACGAAAGCATATATAAAAATATAATAAACGAAAAGATACAGATGTGGTTTACCTAGACTTTGCAAAAGCTTTTGACAAGGTAGACCATAATATATTAGCGAAAAAATGAGAAAACATAACATTGTGGACAAAGTAGGAAGATGGATAAAAGAATTTTTGCAAAACAGAAAACAGATAGTGATTGCAAACGACGAGAAATCGGATGAAGCTAAGGTAATATCCGGTGTGCCAAAAGGTACAGCATTAGCTGCGTTGCTGTTTGTGAATATGACTGCAGACATAGACAGTAATGTTAAGGACTCGGTAGTAAAGTTTCGCCGATGACACAAGAATAAGTAGAGAAATTACTTGAAGAAGATAGGTTCTTGAAACCTCAAAATATATAAATGGGCAGAGGTAAATAGGATGGTATTTAACTCTGATAAATTTGAATCAATAAACTATGGTGATAAAGAAGGAATGCTATATGCATATAAAGGACCTAATAACGAGACAATCACAAATAAGGAAGCAGTTAAAGCCTTGGTGTGATGTTGAATAGGAATATGTTATGCAATGATCAAATAGCAATACTATTGGCAAAATGCAAAGCAAAAATGGGAATGTTGTTCTGGCACTTCAAAACAAGAAAAGCCGAACACATGGTTATGCTTTATAAAACATACGTAGTCCACTTGAATACTGCAATATAATATGGTACCCACACTACCAAAAGGATATTGCACAAATAGAGAGTGTACAATGGTCCTTTACAGCTAGAATAGAAGAAGTTAAGGACTTTGACTACTGGGAAAGACTACAATTCTTAAATTTATATAGTCTCGAAAGGAGAAGAGAACGCTACATGATAATCCAGGCATGGAAACAGATAGAAGGAATTACCGGAAACATCATGGAGCTAAAAATATCAGAAAGAGCAAGCAGAATAGATTAATGTGCCCAAAACTATACCAGGAAAACTAAGGAAAGCACACAGGACATTAATCCACTTCGATAATGCAGCGTTATTCAATGCGCTACCAGCTCATCTGAGGAACATATCAGGAGTGAGCGTAGATGTGTTTAAGAATAAGCTCGACAAATATTTTGCATCCCAGACCATCCAAGATTGGAAGATGCAAAATATACCGGAAGATGCATTAGCAATTCTCTGGTAGACATCAGAGGTGCCTCACACTGAGGACCTGGGGCAACCCGAACGAACTGTAAGGTCTGTAAGTACGTGATTGGTTTTATATCATATATATATATATATATATATTATGAATATTAATATATATATCTATAGTGTATATATATATGATAAATATATTATATTATATATAGAAATTTTATACAAATTCTGAACTTTTTTTACTTGCTCTATATCAGTATAGTATATTCAAATATATGTGAAAATTGTCATGTTTATTTGAATACTTTTATTTATCAAAGCATTTTCAAAGTATAATTAACAAGGAGGATATCTCTTGGTGGGGGCCAGCTAAATTTTTGTTTTAATACTTCCTGTAACTCTTATCTTTTTCTCCTCTCCCAACCTTCACGCTAAACGAACTACATCAGTCTAACAACAATTTTGGCCTATAAGTAACGAGGAAAAAATGAGCGGAAGTTTCTTCAGCGCAATCGAGTTTTCTGTACAGCGCATAATTCTGTATTAGTAGCGGCCCATGAAACTTTCTGCCACGGCCCGATCATGGGTAACTTTAACCTTAAATAAAATTAAAACTACTGAGGCTAAAGGGGCTAAGTTATTTGATATGTTTGATGAGTGGAGGATGGATGATCAACACACCAATTTGCAGCTCTCTAGCCTCAATAATTTTTAAGATCTGAGGGCGGACAGAAAAAGTGAGGACGGACAGACAAATAGCCATCTCAATAGTTTTCTTTTACAGAAAACTAAAGTTCAGCATGCCTTGGAAGATTGAAGCTTTCGTACTGGTTAAGCCAACTATTTTTTAAGAAGCTAGCCGTGTACTTTATCTCTTATAAGCAGCTCCTCTAGATTATGTGGGATTTATTTATCCCTGCTTGGATCATACTTGGAGTATGCCGTCCACAGAATGCTTTTTTGTTAAGAGTAGAATCATACAGTCTATCTCATATAAATGACCTGGCTCTTATCTCGTATTTACTGCTTCGACTCCCAAGCAGATCGTTAGTTTATTTTACACATATTATTCTGGACACTCTTCTCAAGAACTAATTGACTTGCCAATGCTACACAATTCCACAGAGCATAAAGTCACAAACTCAGGGGTCAGTCTTTTTCATTAATTTTTCATATCCTTTCCAGGATTCACAATTCTCTGCAGGTACAATATTTTAAAATATTTTCCGGATAGCCTTGCTTATTTTCAGAGTGATACAGAAAAGTTTATCCATTAATAAAAAAAAATATTATTTTCACAGAATTACCAAATTAATTAATGCCAAGTGAGTCAAACTCATTGTGAACCTCTGGCCTGAAGTGACAGCAATACTTAACAATTATCGAAACTTTTCAATCTATTGCAATTAAGCCATTATTTTTTACAACGAATTAACATAAAATCAATATTTTATGTTCGTGAACGAATACTATAGCTAATAACTGTAATTTGTTGACCTAATTATAGTGGATATGGATTAGGTTTTCTAATTTGTTTATTATGAAATTTCAATGCAATGGAATATTAACAGTGGTGCCAGAGTCTGCTGAGGTCAAGAGAGGAACGTGCTGGGCCAAATAATCAAGCCAGTGATTGTTGAGAAACGGATAGGCTGCAACATTCTGGCGTCAACGCCTCCCATGGGGAAAGACTTTAAATTGTATACATACACACACACACACACACACACACATATATATATATATATATATATATATCTATATATATATATATATATATATATATATATATATATATATATATATATATATATATATATATCTATATATATATATATATATATATATATATATATATATATATATTATATATATATATATATATATATATATATATATATATATATATATATATATGTGTGTGTGTGTGTGTGTGTGTGTGTGTGTGTGTGTATGAACATACGCATATTTGTACAGTGTATAATTGTGTGAACACACAAACTATATATATATATATATATATATATATATATATATATATATATATATATATATATATATACATACATACACACACACACACACACACATATATATATATATATATATATATATATATATATATATATATATATATATATATATAATGTATAATTAATTACATATATATAGTATCTACACATGATTAATTTTGGTGAGAAAACTATTTACCGCTCTATGAAAAAATTTAGCAAGCTTGATAACATATAATCAATTGTTCACTTTTCCCATAATGATATTTTGGCACAAGATAGAAAAAGCTTTCCAAAATGTAGCTCATAGAAATAATAGTTCCTTTGTTTCAAAGTAAGAATTACAGAGGGCATAACAATAATTGTAAAAAGGAGTATGTTAATGTGTTTTAGAAGCAAGAGCAGTGCAGCTTGTTAGAAAGATATGAAAGTGAGACAGATACCATAGGAGATAATGGGGGAAGGCCAGTGTAGAATTAGAAAACCGAGGACTGTATCAGGTTTTTGTTAAGGCACTGTTGTCTGGGAAACCTAAACAGTAAAGAGCATAAATGAATATACAAAAAATTCAGCATAATTGGTGATCAGGGATTTATGAGGAGGGTGTTAGGGATTCAAGTCCTAGTTGATCATTTGCTCAGAGCAACTGAAATTTTGATGTTCAAACCGATGCAAGAGTTTGAATATGCAACTGATAGAGTGAATGGATTGGTTTAAAAGTTGGTCTGAGATAAAAGAGCATTCTGCCTCCCAAGGCAATCAAATTCCTTCTTGGACAAAAGTCAAGCAAGACGTATTAGACAGGGCAAGGGATGTAGGGGCATACTGTGAGTAGAGGAAATAGGTTGTAAATGAAATGCACCGCAGCTGACGTTTGCTACGGATAGTAAAAAGAAACTGAAGTGACTAGTAAAAGCTTAGAGGCATTTGTAAATGGAGGAAGTAGAGTGGACATGAGTAGGAATCGAGTTATAAGAATAAATGGTAACCAGAAACAAGGAGAAAGTTTTATTGATATGAAAGGATGATGCGAGTAGGTGCTGCCAGGTGTTTAGGAGTAAATATAATGAATGGTGGTAGGATGGGAGAAGAGAAGATTTGCAAAATAGGTGAAAAAGTAAAGAAGGAAGAATGCAAAAGAATTAAAAGACAGAAGTATTTATAAGGCAAAAGCTGGATGTATGGAAGTATTTATAATGCAAAAGTTGGAAGTATGGAGGAACTGTTGAGCCAACTTCCCTTTATGGAAGTGAAATGTTTAATTTGAAATTGTATGATATAAAAAAAACAGTGTTCCTTAGATTCTTCGGTGCAATCAAGTTTTCTGTGCAGCTACAGCGTATAATCAAGGCCACCGAAAATAGATCTATCTTTCGGTGGTCTCGGTATAATGCTGTATGAGCCGCGGCCCATGAAACTTTAACCACGGCCCGGTGATGGCATGGACCATATCGTTGCCAGAAGCGCGATTATGGCTAACTTTAACCTTAAATAATATATAAAAAAACTACTGAGGCTAGAGGGCTGCAATTTGGTATGTTTGATGATTGGAGGGTGGATGATCAACATGCCAATTTGCAGATCTGAGGGCGGACAGAAAAAGTGCGGACAGACAGACAAACCTGGCACAATAGTTTTCATTTACAGAAAACTAAAAAGGTTGTATTTGTTTGGATGAACTGCTTGCAAAAATATGATGAAATTGAAATACTGAAGTGTTAAGAAATGTTTAGATGAAAAAATGTTTAAAGATGAAGCTGTAAGGTTTTAGCCTAGGTGGTCACATGGATCAGTGTAGTTTGAGGTGGTGCGGCCATGTGGATGGAAAGAACAAAGATATTAAAAAAAAAAGAAACATCAGCTGGTGGTGCAAGGAACGAGTTGAAGGAACTAACAAGGCAGACGAAAAGGTAAATAAAAATAAAAACTCCAGAGATAATGGGCAGTAAATTGTGAAGGGAGACTAAGGAAGAGCCAGAATTTCTGGTAAAAATTATAATAGGAAGAAAATTTCAGCCAATAAGGAAAATAAGGAACAGGAAAATTTAAGAGGAGGAGGAGGAGGAGGAGGAGGAGGAAGAGGTGGAAGCCAAGATAGGAAAAAACAAGAAGGTGGGAGAAGGAGTTGAGGAGAAATGCGATGGGGAGGGAAATGAGTAGGTATAGAAAAAACTGAAGACAAAGTAGCGCTGGTGAAAGAGGATGGAGAAGTACGGTAACGGAACAAGAAGAAAAAGTGCGCTAACTGACAGGAAGGCGGAGGCAAATGAATACCTGGAAGAAAACGAGACATCAAGGGGAATTGGATGATAAGGCGGATTTTGGGGGCGGGGGGGAAAGAGAAGTAAGAGAGGACAGAAGAGGGGAAATAGAAGACAGAAGAGAGGGGGAGAGAGAAGGCTGATGAGGGTTAAAAAATGTGGATGTGGAGGAGACGGACGAAACGGAAGAGGAGACGGGCAAATAACGAGAGGAAATGGATGCGTATGAAGGGGAAAGGGCGGAGAGAAGGAGAAAGAAGAGAGAGAGAGAGAGAGAGAGAGAGAGAAAGAGAGAGAGAGAGCAAGAGAGAACGAAAGACGGCGAGAAAAGAGAGAGAGAGATAGAGAGAGCAAGAGGAAGCAGGAGATTAACAAAAAAAGGGGAAAGATTTACCTTATGCATATGAGCCGCTCGTGCCCTGCAGCCGTGCCAGACATCCTGGAAAAAGACCTGGAAAGACCTGGAAGAGGAAACCCGCCGAAAAAGCCGAAATTTTCGACCGAAAGCACCACTCGGACGAATCGAGTTGACCGTAACACTCAACCAACAACAAATCGGTTTCATTGACGTCTTTATGGGAGGTGATCAATACAGCACACAAAGCACCTTAAGGGTTATCATCACACGTTAGTCATTTTCCACGGCGATATTGCACTCATTATGCACACAAAGATGCACGAGAGTTGCCAGCGACGGAAAAATTGCACCTTTTGTCACGACGCAACGGTTGGAGATTCTTCGGCGCTTTCGACAACATACACAACGGGTTAAGCTGAATAATTCCCTTAGGCCGTTCACGGCCTAACAAAAGAGCAGACTGGCCAACGTTACAGACATTCACCGGTTTAAAAGTATCACCTTTTTCGCACATCTGCAACTTTTTCAAGACGCAATGGTCACGATTCTTAAGACGCTTTCGAAAACATACACAGAGGGGAGGCTGAAGGATTTCATGAACGTTTACAAAGATGAAGACTCAATGTAGGTCATGACCTAACGGTTCAAGAGAGAAGGAACCCAACGCTTTTCATTATTCAACTTTTTCACTATGCAACACTTTAACTCGAATACTCACGAGTGTTCACATCTGCCAGCAATGAAAGAATCCTTGTAGGATGCTCAGTGGCTAAAGGAAGGATGGCAAAGTTTTCCCTCACTGCTGAAAGGATAATAATCCTTGTTCATATTTATGCTTACATTTTTACAAGGCATAAATGTTACATTTATGGGCACTCAAAACCTACGTAAGAGGCAAGTATTAAGGAATCCATGTAGGACTCTCCTTGATTAAAGGATAGTTCATGATTACAATCCGCAGTGCCTTTTTAGGCAAGGATTGAGGAATCAAAGGACAGTCACTAAAGGACTCAGCAGGAAAGGAGGTACCATGATTTCGATTATCGCTGAAGGAAAAGAATATTTTCATCTCATTCACTGCAAGTTCTTCAAAACATAACATTGACAGTCTTCGGTGTTCTCACTAAGCAAGGGTCAATGAGCACCGCCCCCCGCCCCCGAAAACTCACTTATTAAAGAAAGTAGTCCGATGCTTTTAAAAATGGCTGAATAAAAGACTAATCTCTCTTATTAATGAAGCGGTATCAAGCATAACAGTTTGGAATGGAATGGAATACACAGTTTAGGCCAAAGGCCAAGCACTGGAACCTATGAGGTCATTCAGCGCTGGAAAGGAAAATGAAAGTAGGTAGGCTTGAGGGTGTAACAGGAGAAAACCCTCGCTGTTGCACTATGAAATAATTGTTAGGAGAGGGTGGATAGCAAGATGGAAGAAAGATAATATGAATGGAGGTACAGTAAAAGGAATGAAAGGGGTTTCAGCTAGGGGCCAAAGGCATGCTGCAAACAGCCTTTAGTAATGCCTACAGTGCACCCCGTGAGGTGCACTGAAGGCACTACCCCCCTAAGGGGAGCGTAACTGTTTCGTTCTGTGACGTTTCAAGACCATACGCGTTTGAAAGATGAAGCAATACATACACACACACATATATATATATATATATATATATATATATATATATATATATATATATATATATATATATATAATATATATATATATAAATTAAACTAATCCATAATTGTCTATCAGTCCACGCCAAATACCCTTCTTAATTTTCTGATTCTCAAGGTACAGTTGATATTGTTATTTGTAAGTCATTTATTGCCATAAAGATACATGGTATATACATATATAATACACACACACACACACACATATATATATATATATATATATATATATATATATATATATATATATATATATATATATTATATATATATATATATATATATATATTATATCACATTTCTTAGATGCATTTTTTAGGCTTGCTAACATCACGAAACCCAGAAATTGAAACGATTTTATAGCATCTAAATCCATAAAGCATTCTTCGCTTAATATAAGATTATGATACCTACTAGAACTCGCACTATGATTACTGAGATTTGGTTTACATCATTCAAATATATCTGACAGAATACGCAGTATTAATATCATACTATATCAGACTAAGAAATGACGTTTAATATATATTTAATACCTTGACTGAATATGTTATAAGAATGGCTAGAAAAAATAATTCTTTCGCAAAATCTCAGGTAATATTGTTATTAATACCTACCTTGCCATGTAGAACATTATTAATAATCTCTACCGGGTAACTCAGAGAGAAAAAATGTCCGAGAGAGAGAGAGAGAGAGAGAGAGAGAGAGAGAGAGAGAGAGAGAGAGAGAGAGAGAGAGATCGTGTCGGCCATTTTGTTGGAAAATACAAGGCCCTTCTCCTCAGGGATGCTAAACAAATATAAGGCCATTTAAATCCCAAAAAGAAGACGTAAGATTTCATTAGTATAAAAAAAAAGACAAACAAATACATAAGTAAACGTAAATAAAAGCAAATCAGAAATAATCTGAGTCGAGATGGACTGGAGAGATGAGGCAACTTCAATTTTCATTTCCTTCAGAGCCGCTCGCCAGCTAATGATTTTCCCCTTCTCAGCATAGCGCTGCGTTCAAGTGCCTTCACCCCATCTCTCATGAACCGCGTTCAAGTGCTTCAGGTGATTGCATTAACGCTGGCATATTGGATCGTCTTCAGGGATGGCTGCTGACGAATTTATGTTACTGTAGGAGCCCCTTGGTCTATCTTTCTGTCTGTGAGTCTCTCTCTCTCTCTCTCTCTCTCTCTCTCTCTCTCACAAACATCGGTACACGCACACACACACTATGTCTGCTAGCCCCTCTTTCACACACATGCGTGCACACACAAAAAGATTTTCAGTATATATAAATGATCATGCCCATCAGGAAGCGTTATTTACAGCATAAATACAAAAGTTAGGTTTCGTAACAAACGTAGCTGTAATATTATTGACGGGCAAAGACACTGTATGAATTCTCATTCAGCTTTACCAAGAACATAAACTACTACTACGAGGAACCGGCCTTTAGACGTGGTAAGAAACTGTCCCATTTTATTCAACTCTACCAGTGGGAAACAGCAGGAGGAGGAGGAGGAGGAGGAGGAGGAGGAGGAGGAGGAGGGACGAGGAGGAGGAGGAGGACGAGGAGGAGGGCGAGGAGGAGAAGGAGGAGACAGTCAGTATCCAAGATATGACCCGATTATTTCACGGGGCACAGGCTGCCTGATTCAAATATCCCAGGGAAAAATACCTAGTGGGTAAACCCAATTACGTCAGCCTCTAAAATGTAGGCGTAAGGTCATTCATGGGGGAAATATCATATTGTTTCAACTCCTTCTACAAAAAAATAACAGTATTATTAGAAGCACTTCATTAATATTTATGGTAAGAGCCATCGAAACTGCTGGGACATAAGCCTTCAGATGTAAATCAACCAAAGGTAATATTAGTGTTACGAGTTATTCTAAGCTTAGAAGCTAACTGATAAGACAAATTCATTGAAATTCAACTCCGAAGAAGACAAAAGATGCTACAAAGAGATTTTCAAGGAGGTCATGATGTTTCTGGAAAACAATTTTATCACCAGTCGAAGTTTAGTTTTAGTGCTAGCTTACTGATAAAACGAACGTTTCGATACCATTGTATATATATCTATATATACATACACACACTATTTATATTATATATATATATATATATATATATATATATATATATATATATATATATATATATATATATATATATATATATATATATATACATACATACATATAAACTATTTTTATTTATACACACATTATGTATATATACAACATATATAAATATATATAACTATTATTTATACCCACATTATGTATATATACATTATATATATAGTATAACTATATATATATATATATATATATATATATATATATATATATATATATATATATATATATATATATATAGATATACATATATATATATATATATATATATATATATATATATATATATATATATATATGTATATATATATATATATATATATATATATATATATATATATATATATATATATATATATATATATATATATATATATATATATATATATACACACATACTATTGCAGCCTCACTACTTGGGCAAAAAGTTATATGAAAAAGTGGATAAAACTGCTAACAGACATTTGGAGAAGTACTTTAGACAAAATACTTATGTCATACCATTTCATTACTGATGCCGGAAATCTGACAAGTGAAGCAGTTCAAAAGTATTGCCGGTGGGGAAAAAAATGACTTGGTCTGTTGTTCCGGATTAAATAAAGATGTTTACAAATTCACATTAACAGCTACAACCAGGAGGTTAAGATTTTGCTTCAAGGATAGCTGATAATTAGAAGAAAACGATTAAAATTATGTACTGAATTCCAGTAACAGTAAGGACAACAGGTAACAATAATAACAATAATAATAATAATAATAATAATAATAATAATAATAATAATAATAATAATAATAATAATAATAATAATAATAATAATAATAATAATAATTTTTCATTTACTAATATTATAAATATAAGATGCGGTTACTTTAAACATATTCTATTTTCTATATAAATAAAGCAGACACCACTTTAGTCAGCAAATTTCTATAAAAAAAAATCAAAAATTATACAGACGACTGTCTATGTGAAGGAAATCGTCATCAATTTTTAATAATGTAGTAACCTTCATGTAAAATTCGATTACTTTTAAAATTTCCTAGTTTGTAAGCAAATAAACGACACCAAATTATTCAGCAAAATTTATAAAAAAGAAAAAACTTGCATCCACTTCCCCTTCCAACAAGCTCATTGATGAATGCAAAATAATACAGGCTTAGATAAACGAAGTTATCTAACAGCCCCTTTGAGACGCGAGATGACAAGACATGGCATCAAAGCCAGGGCCAAGTGCCTTTGACAACAAGGTCAGAGCAGGTCAAAGGGCTATCTCTGACAGACGATTCTCAAGCTACATCCAGTTGCAAAGCGTCCAGGATTAATGATCGTTTTGAGTCTGAGGAATTAATGGGGGCTAGGCCTATCGATGTTTTAGTACTTTATTCTGATACCGTATAAATGTATGAGAACATTATTTTAATAAATATTAATTCGACGGATAGTATTTAATTCCCATTTCTTAGGATAGTTCAAATTTATACTCTTTTTTGAAAAGTGTTCTCATTACCGAATAATAATATTCAATGGCAGTTGACTATCTCTGGATTTTGAAATTTATGACCGTACGTATTTATTTACTTACAAAAGCCGTTAATGTCAGAAAAATTCAAGTTTTAATAACAACGGTGTTCTGCTACCGTCTGTATATACAAATAATGAAAGCCTTTTCGGAGAAATTTCATTTATAGGTAATGTCAATCAGCTATAAATCAATAAAAAAATACTAATTATCAGTTATAAAATTGCTGATTTTTTTACAGCAACAACAACAACTACATCTGAAAGATTTTTTCTTACTGGGATGATGTTGATCTCTTGCATCTAAAGAATTGCTGAATATCACCTATGCAAAAATATCTAAAGCAAAAATATTGTTTTATCACCTGTACGAATAACCTCTATTGACTACCATTTGTACGGATAAGTTTTATCTATATAGTATTAGTTTAAAAATCTTAATAAATACTATTTGCCCAGATAATGCCAATTTTAAAAATCTGAATATCACCTCACGGAAGATATCAATCTTTCAGCAAACTAACTCAAAGAATATGAATCAGATCGAATTACCTTGCCAAATAATGACTATCTACCGTACTGATACTGAACTGTCTATCTTGAGTAAATAATAATAATAGCAAAACTGACTGCTATAACCTGTAGGGATAAGGTCCATCTTAGAAGAAAAAATATAAAATTTCACTGAATATCACCTGCACACAGAATGTAGATACTGTATATACAAAAAACGAAAGTTTAAAGTTAAAAATCTATCTGAATATCACCTGTAAGTAACCTGTCTATCAGTCAAATGCACCAGGACACCAGAACATCTTCATTCACCATTCAGTCACTCTCAAAGTGACAGAGAGCTGACACAGAAGAAAGTTTCGGAGGGTTTATAAGCACAGACCACTTAGTCGTTAATGTCACAAAGTCCCGCCCTTCCTTATTTTAGGAAAAAATAGGAGGACCACGCCTAGTCGATTCTGACACCTACATAGGGTTCCCTGACAGAATGAGTGACTCGTTGGGAACTATTTTCGGCAGCAAAGATCTTAACCTCATAAATTCTTCAAGATTCAAACGGGTTAGGTTTTATGTTTTTATAACTGGGTGGCGAATCCAGTCGTATGATTTGTACTTTTTCGAGACTTCATTGTGTTTCAACTCACTTTGTGACTTCATGCAATCTCAGAATTCAACTGGGCAAATTTTTGGTTTACATACTGTAAAAAGCTAATTATATTTTGAGGCAACCTCTGTGTGTAATAAGTTTTTTTTTATTAATTTCAATGTGATTCTACTCCTCTGAATGACTGTGAACTTTTTTAAATTCAAAAAGATTATTTTTTACAGATCTCTATAACTACCATTTACAATTACATAAAACTCCGTGTTCTATATTTTCTTTTAATAAAACTATATATTCTCTTCCATAGATATAATTAATCTTTTCTTTCTCTCTCAAGAAAAAGTGACAAATTCTTCATAAAACATATTCACCCATTAAACATTTTGTTCAATAATAAATTTCCTTAATATACATTCAAATTGTTTCAACACTTGTTCTTTTCCTGTATTCGTTTCGGTTCTTTGTGAAGGAACAGAACTCTAAACCAGACGACCTATTTATCCCATTACTACTTGACCAACGGCCCATGTTTGTGTTGTGACCGGTGATAAAGTCAGAGGAAAAAAGTCACAATTTTGGTTAGGAAAAAAGTCACAGGAAAAAAGTCACAATTTTGTCTAAGAAAAAAGTCACATTAATTTATGGTGGCCGGTAATGCAGTCACAGGGGAAAAATTCACAATATTTCTTGGGGGTCATCATCTTTATGATATTTACAGTCTTTTGTTTATGTTTATAAGGAAGTCCCCAACGGGCTTGTACTAAACACGCCGCAAAGGTGGATACATAACGGGTTAAAACCCTTGGGGGTCACTATCTAGGAAAGATTATTGTGACTTTTTTTCCTGTGACTTTATTCCTGACATTTTTCCTGTGACTTTATTCTTGACATTTTTCCTGTGACTTTATTCTTGACATTTTTCCTGTGACTTTATTCCTGACATTTTTCCTGTGACTTTTTTTTCCTGGATTCGTTTGTATAAGGCCGGACTAATCAAAACCGATTACCAGCAGCCTTATGCTCTTGCAAAACCAGCCACTTAATACGTTCATAATAATTAGCTATTGCCGCAGTTGACGAGATCATTTATTATTTTTCTCTCGTTAAGCATGGTCTTTGCCCGTTAACACCTGTATGTCTAAAATATGTCTAAAAAATACACAGACAAAATCCTTAGGTGACCCTACACAATAAATATTACTGCGTAATATTCTGGTTTTTTTTTCTACACTATTTAAAATCTAGGGAAAAGGTTGAAGGGTTGTTCATTATCATTGAAACGAAGTTCAAGTTGTTTTAATAGAAGTTGTCTTGTCTGAGGTTAGCATCGACAACATACCTCACTTTTCACCTCAAATAACTGACATACAAACATAATCCAAAGCAGGAATATTACTTATCAGAAGGATACGGGAAAAATGTAGATATTAAGCATAAAACTCCTTTTTAATGCAACTTTTTCTTTTCAAAATGCAACAATCTGTTTGTCCTGACTCGTCTGACCTTCCTTCTGCTAAGAAGCAAGTCAATCGTTTTTATAAGACCATCATAATTCCTCCTTTACTTTTTCTTTTCCTCGGGCCTGGGCTAGAAAAGGGCGTTAGATTGCCCTCCCCACTGGCCCCGGTTCTTCATATATATATATATATATATATATATATATATATATATATATATATATATATATATATATATATACATATATGTATATTTATATATATACACGTACATACACACATACAAATATACATATATATATAATGTGGACACAAACATATGTAGTGCATTGCAGAAATAAATATGATTTGTCATTCACATTTAAATTTTATGCATATTCACCTAAGCTCATTGGAGGTGATTTCAGGTGCTGTGAAAAGTGTGTCTTTAGACAAACAGAACAAGAGAGCTTATAAGAGTCTTTATAAAGGGTTATATAAAGCCTCTTGGCGAATAACGTTCACACGTCTTCTGTGTATTTTAACCCAAGATTGAACTAACTATGGATAACATTTCAGCAACAATTAGAGTCCGTCATGTACATACAGACAGAAAGGCAGACACAGACACAGACACAAACACACTATATATACATATTATATATATATATATATATATATATATATATATATATATATATATATATATATATATATATATATATATATATATGTGCATGACAAATATTTATTTCTGCAATGCGTTATCAACTACATATGTTTGTGTCCATGTGTTTAGCATTATATATCTGTATGTATGTATGTATGTATGTATGTATGTATGTATGTATGTATGTATGTATGTATGTATGTATATATCATGTATATATATATATATATATATATATATATATATATATATATATATATATATATATATATATATATATATATATATGTGTGTGTGTGTGTGTGTGTGTGTGTGTGTGTGTGTGTATGTGTTGTCGGTGTGTATATAAATATAAGAGGTAGCAGAGACGTGTAGTGTAAAATAATGGGTAAAGACTTCCAATGCCTATGGATCCCAAGGTGGAATGTATGAAAGGATTGTTGAGCGCATACTCCTTTATTGAGGTTAAGTGTGAATGTTGAATGAACAGGAGAGGAAAAATCACTGAAGCTGTTGAGCTGAGCAAGTGGTGCTAGAAGAGCTGACAAGGCGAGAAATGTGGAGATGGACGTGGAAGAAATGGTAACAAGACTAACATAGGTGAAATGATAGATCAGAGTATTTTGAGATGGTTTTGTTATGCGGAAAGACTGGATGATGATCGGTTAATGAACAGACTATAATTCAGAGGCCTTTGGACGCTTGATAAGAAGACTTAGGTAATGGGAGCATGAGGTTTGTGGATGCATGGCATATTGTGCTTACAGATCCAACGATATGATCATCTTTGTAGGTGTATGAAACTAGATAATGATGTGAACGTTTTACTGTACATGGGATTCATCTACTTTTCAGCAGTTAAGAGTCTGAATGTGATAGTGACTGTTTGGTTATTTTTCTCTGTAGCCACCCCATCAGATGGGAAACCACTTTTGGTTGAATTAATACATATATATATATATAAATATATATATATATATATATATATATATATATATATATATATATATATATATATATATATATATATATATATATATATATATATTGTTAAAATACACCTACACATAAAATTTCTATCATTCCCATGCTGAAAAGTAACACTTTAAATAGCCAATTCTAATTGTTTTCGAAGAAGGTACGGTTGGTTAATAATTCTTATTCACTGAGCTACAGAGATATGCTTGGTTGTAATAATATCTTTAATAGTGTTATTATTTTAATGCCATAAGGTTAGTGATGCTTATTGAATAAAAACACGAGCTTTACTGAAAGTTGATTTTTTTTATTTATGATCTTTTAAAGTAATGATAGGAATCATTGCAAATCAAACCATTTTTCGGACCTTATCCATTGGTAATACGTAATCGCCCCCAAATTGTAAGAAGTTCATTTCTACGAAAAAATTTCAGTACAGTATCTATTGAGACAAGAAGTCCAGGTTCATACAGTTTTGGGGGTTTCGTCTCTTTGTATGCAAGCTTTTTTAATCACGGGTCCAAGTTGGAAAGTCATTAGTTGAAATCTTAAAGTGTTAACCTATGACCATGGTGCCTGTAATTCCTTGCTACCCAATTGCTTTTGGCCATATGTATGTATGCATATATATTGTGTATATGTAATATACAAATATATATATATATATATATATATATATATATATATATATACATATATTATATATATATATATATATATATATATATATATATATATATATATATATATATACACATATATATATATAACATATATAAATGTGTGTGCGTGTGAGTGTTTGAGATGTGGACCACCATAAGACTTAAACTAATAATCTCCAGCATACGGCAAACATTCCCATTAAATCCACCAAATCCAGAAAAACATTTGTATTTCGGCACAAAACAACAGCCTACATATTTTAGTCTCGTTCTTGTCCTTTGCCAGCTTTGTTAATTACAGGCCTTGTCAAACTTATCAACAGTTAAATGGTGCAGCAGCGTGTGATAATTTCCAATCAACCATACAATACAGCACAACAATTAACGTGAAAGGTAATTTTACCAACCAGAGAAATATATATATATATATATATATATATATATATATATATATATATATATAACATTTAATTAGTAAATCACAGAGCTTCAGCTGAACACAAAATCAATGCACGTCAATTAATCTGATAATTAAAGCATTCAGTTAACCAACACGCCAAATATCTACACCAGATAACTATACTTTAATGAGACCTAATTATTTCGACATTTTAGTCAGAATGGAAAAGGAAATGATAAAAATTAGGCAACCAGAGTATATAGATAACTAGCAATAACCAAGACTGTTTGGTTAACCAACTAATCATAGCTCATATTTAACGCCAAGTAGCCTATAAGTTTTATAATCTCGTTATATACTGGAAAAGTTTTGAGTTTTTCAGGAATTCCTCAGTTATATACATTAAATTTTAGTATTGTATTTGACCTATCCAGCATAATTTGCAGTTTTCAGCGACATCAGTGACTTACTGAATCTTGCATCGTACTCCATAGTTTTTCGTTTTTATTTATAGAAATAAAAGATAAATTACTTGTGAATATCCTGTTCAGTGCTAAGATATCTGATAGCATGACAATGCTTTTAGGCACGCACTCACACACGCACAAACACACAAGTGACAAACTGATGACCTGAACCGACCTGGCTACAGGTGAAGCCACGTATTCTCTACCTAGA
>NC_089793.1:38556951-38559451 GCF_040412425.1 Macrobrachium rosenbergii | reverse complement strand
GCACTGAATTAAAAAACTTCCGAAATTATAATATAAAAGCGTGTGGGGAAAAATTAACAACTATAGATCCATCTGAATATCGACTTAACAAGCATACGGATGATTTCTGAGTAACAGCTAAGTAGAGTAAACAATAAAACTTACACTATAAAATTAACAACACGAGCTGATACATTCTAGACCAGACGAATTTCATAACAGTAAATATTTAACAAGTAAAAGATACGCCGAAGTTTCTTCGGCGCAATCGAGTATTTTGTACAGCGTATAATGCTGCATGGAACTCTCAACCACGGCCCATGAAACTCTTAGCCGCGGCCCATGAAGCTTTCACCCACGGCCTGGTGGTGGCCTGTGTTGCTGGCACCTATTTCGGTGCCAGACGCACGATCATGGCTAACTTTAACCTCAAATAAAACAAAAACTACTGAGGCTTAGCGGCTGCAATTTGGTATGTTTGATGATTGGAGGGTGGATGATCAACATACGAATTTGCAGCCCTCTAGCCTCAGTAGTTTTCAAGTTCTGTGGGCGGACAGAAAAGAGCGGACGGGCAGACAAATAGCCATCTCAATTGTTTTCTTTGACAGAAAACTAAAAACTGGATAAGAGCAAAAGGAAAATGTGAACCATTTAGTTTTATAGTAGAAGAAAAAAATGGTGTTGACACCCATGACATGTCCAACGAAGATTCCAAATGATAAATAAATAAAGAAATAAATAAAGCTTCCATAAATGAGTAATATTACAGTAAGTCATACTGAATGGTCTTTTTCGGTAATCTAGTAATATACGACGACTTATTTCTCATACCCAGAAAAACCTTCACACCGTACACTCCTACCGCTATAGTAGCCTTCATTAGCAACAAATGTTCTCTGGTAATATAACGAATCTTTAAGGCTTAATAAATAAAATATGAGATACGGAAGTAAAAAATATAATGTTTATTTCGAATGCCTTATTCTTTTTGTTTTACGAAATTAAAGTTTTCTTAGTTATTTTTTTTTTGTGAGAAAAGACACTAGAAAGGAAGATTCCTAGGTCAAATATACCGTGTTGCTCTCTACTGGCCTTCATTACAAAAATTTTGAAATACCAGTGGCGAAAAATCGCAAAAGATAATTATAAGCCTGAAATACAAGTTGGTGAAAAAAACGAAAGGTTACCGTGTACAGGTGAAAAAAAAAAAAAAACTGAAGATAAAATGAAAGCAATACATGAAAGTTGAAAATGCACTGAGACAATATAAACTTGGAACACAAAAGACCGCAAAAGAAAGCGGAAACGTACAATACAGAAGTTAAAAAGACCACAAGAGAATATAACACAGGAATACAAGTGTTGCAAAACCGCAAAATATACCCTTGCAACGCAAGATGTTAAAATGACCACAGAACGTAATGTAAACTCGAAATACAAGGTATATAATTCACACGAAATATATATTTTACGGTAAGTTACAAGATATTAAAACTTGATACATTGTAATGGCAACAAAATGAACATGATGAGGCCAATAAAACAAAAAATATGAAATGTGGAATATATGCCTAAAGACTATGCATCATACTGTAAACATGGTATATAATAGATTAAAAAAAAAAAAATAAATAGTACATATAAACGTGAAACGTATGATGATGGAAAATTATTTATCAGAATGTAAACATCTAATACAAGATGTTAAAAGTTACAGAAATGTATGTTATGTGAAAAACATGATGCTAAAAAGAATCAAAAGGTAAAATAAATATATAATTTTAATAAAAAAAAATATACAAACTCTTTGCTTCTATACGGCACCAAAACTGCATGCGAGTGTGCGTATGTGTGTGTGCGTTTGTGTAAAAGTAAGTTCGTATGTGCGTGTGCATGCCAAGCTTCCGGGCCATGTGGCGTGATGTTTATGCAGTAATGCAATACAGCCATGTGTTGCAGATCAAGACAGCAACATTCCCCCAAAATTGAAGGTCTTGGGGAAGATAAACTGAGAACTGCGATTTCAAGTTTATGGGGCGACCCGAGTAAGTTGTTATATCGAAACGGGCCAGATACAGCGTTTCTCTTATAATGACACAGTCATTTCCCTTAACTATTTAATAAAACTCCCTGTTTACCTCCTCAAATGGTTTACAACAGGCCGTGAAATTGGCCTCCCGAGGTGCTAATAAGGACCACTTAAGGCAGCTAATGGCAAATGAGCTGATTAGATTCTTAAGAAAAGTATACTATTTTTATATAAGAAAAGACCTTAATGCTTGACCGTGGCTAGGTCCTATTTGTACCCAACTTCCGGTGTGGTTTAATCTCACTCGAATACAGTTTTTACCGCTTATTGCTCGACCCACTTGAAGACACTTTGCCTCAAATAACTGTGATAAGAGGAAATACGATAGTCCCGTGGAGAAAATAAGAGAAAATACGACGAATGAAAAAAATAGTGACCTGAGGCGTAAAATCGCCCTGATCGCGATGAAACCGAATTTGGAGAAACAAA
>NC_089793.1:38536951-38551951 GCF_040412425.1 Macrobrachium rosenbergii | reverse complement strand
ACCGTACAGGAGTACACAAAGTACGGGAAGAAATCGTCCAATCTTTACGACTGGCATTACGATTGGACGATAACGGGCTGAGAGAGAGAGAGAGAGAGAGAGAGAGAGAGAGAGAGAGAGAGAGAGAAGAGGGATGTGATGGAAAAAGAGGGGGAGGGAGAATGTGACTGAAGGGTTAGGAGAGAGAGAGAGAGAGAGAGAGAGAGAGAGAGAAGAGAAAATGGGATGTGATGGAAAAAGAGGGGGAAGGGGGAATGTGATGGAAGGTGATGGGATGTGATGGAAAAGAGGGGAAGGGGAATGTGATGGAAGGTTAGGAGAGAGAGAGAGAGAGAGAGAGAGAGAGAGAGAGGATGGGATGGGAAAAAGAGGAGAGGGGAGATGGGGGAGAGAGAGAGTGATGGAGAGAGAGAGAGAGAGAGAGAGATAGGGGAATGGAGGGGGTCGGGCCTAGGGGCATAGGGCACACGCCCTCGGGCAATGAAAGCCATCGAAATCACCCGATGGAGTAGAGCGATTACCTTGCAAGTAGGTACTCGGACGACATAAGGCCAAGACGTAAGTACATTTACAGGTCGTTAAATGCCGTGTGTATGTGACCTTAAATAGATGGAGTGGATGTGCTCTTCCATTATCGTAAATCAAATGTTTGTGTGTGTGTGTGTGTGTGTTTTGTGTGGGAACGAATGTATGTTCTGTATGACCTATAACGTCAGTGACTGAAGTCACGATTGGTTTTACAATGTACTGGTGAAAATAATGTGTCGATCAAAATGATTAAGTAATACGATAATGCGTACATATTCATACAAATACACACATATATATATACACGTGCACACATTACACACACACACACACACACACATATATATATATATATATATATATATATATATATATATATATATATATATATATATATATACATATATATATATATATATATATATATATATATATATATATATATATATATATATATATATATATATATATATATATATATATACATATATATATATATATATATATATATATATATATATATATATATATATATATATATTTATATATATATATTTATATATAATAATTTATATATGTATAAATTTATATATAATTATATATTACCGATATATATATATATATTTGTATATATTTATATATATATATATATATATATATGTGTGTGTCATTCTTTAAAGTTTGTGTGTGTTTGTGTGTATGTATGTGTATATATATTATATATATATATATAATACAGTATATATATATATATATATACCTTCTGGATATCATCTATATATATATATAAACTATATATATATATATATATATATATATATATATATATATATATATATATATATATATATATATATGCATATGTAGTTACTACGAAAGTTTCGAGATCGATTTCATAATTGGGAAAACAGATATAGGTCATTTCATTTTTTTTTTTATATTGACCAAAGCATATAGGTATATAGGTAGTTATCGACAATGGTAGATCGACTACAGTACAGGAGACTTTGTTTGACACCTTCTGAGCCACACTCATCTAAATGGTGATAGTCCTGTTGAATATATATATATATATATATATATATATATATATATATATATATATATATATATATATATATATATACATATATATACAATATTATCTAGTACTACTTTGACTAGTAAAGATATAACAAAATAACCTGAAAGCGAATGAAGATTAACTAACGTGATCTGTAATGAACTGTACACGAAGGAATGGGAATGACTGATAAACGGAAAAGGTGGTTGTCATGCAAAATAACAGAAGGAACTGAGAGAGGAAAAACGACCCATCTCCAAAACAAGAAAAATAGAAAGATAAAAAAATTTTTCAAGATGAGAATTAAGTCATCTTGGAAGATATATTAATAAATAAGTGAACATAAGTATGAAGAAAAGAATGCATATTAGAATAATATAAAGAAAACATTACAGGAAAACAGATTCCAAGGTTAAAAATATTGGGAAAATATGGTCTTCATGAAAATATTGATAAATGGGAGACTAAAGTTTTTCCCCGAAGAAAAAGTGAAAAACGAAAAACACAACATCTAGATAATAAAGACAGGGCACCAAGAAAAAGATGATCTCGGAAATGTATAACAACAACAAAATGCTGTAAAGTAAGATGATAAAAAATTAATATCGAAAAAGCTATTGACAGATACTAGGGGCAATAAAAGCAAGTTACAATCAAGGTTGTCATAACTGTTGTTGACTTTAATAAGAAATAGACCCTAAAAACAACTATTTTTCTTGTGCAGGTTCTTGAAAATCATTTGCACTCTGACAGTTTATTCGTGGTTATGTATATAAAAAAAAAATTTCATCCCCTTTACTGTAAAACTGACGATCGCACTTCCGGAAAGTATTAATCATGAAAATGATCCGAAAATCGCGAGAGCCCTAATAACACCTTAATGTCAAATGTATCTTTGTCTAATTTTTTTACGTTTTTTTTTTTTACATATCAGTATAATACTAATGAATGCCTATGGTTGTCAGTTTGTTGGCTGAGGTCTGCTTGATAAATAACAATAAAACACTTTATGTAGCAATAAATAAAATTTTCCGTAGGACAACGACAGCCCGTAGGCGATAAATTCGACGTTTAGACTTACCAACGTCCAGCCCGGGTCTAGTCTTTATCATTACTGCCTCAATATTCGTATGAGTAAAAAGGTACCTTAGTCCGGGCATTGGGGCGATACCCTCAATACTTGCAAGTTTAAAAAATCAGTTAATGAACATAACGATGCTATAATTTTAAATAATATCACATATCAGCTTACATTCTAATATGACAGAAGTTGTGTAAACAGAAGCAGACGGGTAAAACGTGAACGTTGTCATTCAGACAGTTTTGAGTATAACTGTGTAATATGACGCACATTGGTACTGTTAACTTTTACTCGAATATATTCTACGAAGTCAAAGTGCTATCTACCTACTTATCTATCTAACATCTATATAATGTATATATACACACATCATATATATATATATATATATATATATATATATATATATATATATATATATATATATACATATATATATATATATATATATATATATATATATATATATATATACATATATATATAAAGCCCCCAGAACAAAATTCCTTGAACAGAATTAAAAAACCGTAGGAGCAATGAACACAATAATCATTGATTCTTGATTCTACATTTTCCAAAAAAGTAAGATCAAATTTAAGACATAAATCCACAGAGCGGAAATAAGAAATTTTTGAAGATAACATGAAGTATGAAAACCAATAATGGCAGTAGAAATTAAATACTATTTTTTGCTAAATTTAGTCGAGAGGAAAGTGTGTTTTCATTCCAAGGAAAGTCGAAAAAATATAAACCTCTCGACAATATAAATTAAGGTAATCATTATATAAAATAAGGAATAGAAAAATAATTCAAAACAAAGCTGAGATCATTCGAGAGTTGTAAAATAACAGTCTTATAATGACAAAATCAAGAAAAACCATAGAAAATATTTGTGTGCAATTACAATCATAAAAGAAATTTTCAAGAGAAAATCCAGTAATAAAAATTAAATAAAACAAATAATTATGGGACGTCAATGCCACACTTTCACTCACAAAAAAAATTTCAATGACAAATGATTGATAGTAAACAAAGAAAAAAAAAAAAACTGGTAGATAAAATTCATCTATCTCCAAGCGACTATAGCAACGGCCAGGCGACCTAAAAGCGACCACTTGGAAACCCATAAATCCTAAAGGTAACTTAGCGACCCTTCAAAAATAGATTGGCTTCTGAAGGTTTTATTTCTTCCCTCTAGATTGGCACAGCTATAAGAGAGAGAGAGAGAGAGAGAGAGAGAGAGAGAGAGAGAGAGAGAGAGAGAGAGAGAGAGAGAGAGAGAGAGAGAGAGAGAGATTATTTTCAGGGACCCTCGAGTTCCTTTCCATTCCCATGGGTAATGAGGTGGCAAAGAATCACTAGTTAGCGAGGAGAGAGAGAGAGAGAGAGAGAGAGAGAGAGAGAGAGAGAGAGAGAGAGAGAGAGAGATCCTTATAACCTAATGCGAGAAAGATGGGGAAAAAACTGCTTAAGAATTAAAGAATTAACAAAAAGTGAAATGTTAATTAAAGACAAGAGAAGAGAGAGAGAGAGAGAACAGAGAGAGAGAGAGAGAGAGAGAGAGAGAGAGAGAATGCCTGTAATTAAAAGCAAAAGAGGTCGGGGGAAAAGTGCATATGAACTATATGTGAACTGATGTATAATACAAATATATGAACAGAGAGAGAGAGAGAGAGAGAGATAAACAGAGACAGAGACAGACAGACAGACAGACAGACAGACAGACAGAGAATATTTTTACAAGCACTCTTATGTAAATATTATTAAAACAGAAATACGTGTTAGCTCCAAAACGTTCGTCTGTTATCATCTTTATGTTCTCATGCTGTTATAAGTCTGTTGAATCCTAACCTTCTAAAAACATCTGTTCCCAATTTTAAAAACGACTGCTTGTTCTGGATCTTCTAAAAGCCTACACCTAGACTCCTAAACGTCTATTCTTAAACTACTGAATGTCAATTTGTCCCTAAACTTTGACACTTCTCTCTTGTTCTAAACTTCTTAATGTGCTCTGTTACCAAAATGTCTTATCCGTGGATTTAAAAATCACATCTGCTTCTACATATCTAAACATCTCTGGTACTAAAATTTTCCCTGATTTTAAATGCCTAAAATTTTGAGAGCATCTAAACTTCTAAATGTGTATCTGTAACATAAAGTCAGTCTCTCCCTCAAGGGATGTTCCTCAACTTCTAAACGTCCATCAAATCCTGTTCTTGTTCGTAAACTTCAAAGATTCTGGCTGTGCATGAATTTCTAAACATGTTTGATCTTCGAATTCTTCTATTCTGTTTGCGTTTTGTGCTGAAATATATAGGGAATTTATTCTTAAACCTATTTTGAGACTATCAGAGTTATAACACTAATAAACAAAAATACACATATATACATGATGTATATATATATATATACATGTATGTATATATATATATATGTATATATATATATATATATATATATATATATATATATATATATATATATATATATGTGTGTGTGTGTGTGTGTGTGTGTGTGTGTGTGTGTATACAGTGTATAAGCTAAAGACAGTAAAATTAACCGATAAGAGACCCGCGCGTACATTGGAGCTCGGCAGTTAAACAGCTGCTGATGTTTACGGGCGCCCTGCCTTGACGTTCGGTGGGTGGATTTAGAGAACGGGGAGGAAAGGGGCGGCGGAGGAGGCGGGCGGGCGGACGGACGGGCGGCCTGATGGGTGGGTGGGTGGGTGGTATCTGATGGGCGGGTGGGTGGTGTGGCCTGTATTGAACAGGGTGACTCAGGGAGCAGCCTCATATTGATTATTTCAGCCCGACACCACCACCACCACCACCACCACCGCCGCCGCCATACAATACTCCTCCACAACATCCTCACACTCCTCCAACACGTTTTCCTCCTCCACCATCCTCCGCAAAAGTCGTTCTCCTTTTTCCATCCCATCATCTTTCTTCTCCAACGCTGTCACAATCTTTTTTCTTTCTTCTACATTTTCCATCTGCATCAGCATTCGTCTTTTCTTTTACCAACATCTTCTTCCCATTGCACTTTTATCTCATCATCATTTTCCTCCTTTTCCTCAATCACATTTCCTTCTTTCCTCATCATCTAAAATATTATATACTTCTCCTGTTCCTCCGTGATAATCCTCCACTTTTTCTCATGTCATCCTCCACCACAATTATACTATTCTTCAGACAACATCCTCCCTCATCATTAATACTTAAATTTCAAAATAAAATATGTCCTCCTCATTTTCCTTCCCTTTACAACATTCTATAGCTCGAACGATTCGTTCCCCATTTATTGTAAAAAACTGTCTCCAACAATTTTCCTCCCTGCTTATTAAGCTCCATATTGAGCATTCTTTCTCCTTACCTACCTTACAATATTTTATCTTCAACACTTACTTTCTCACCAGTCACATCATACCTTATCTCCAACATTCGAAGTTCATTTATTATAATACTGCTCTACCTTACACACACACACATATATATGTATATATATATATATATATATATATATATATATATATATATATATATATATATATATATATATATATATATATATGTGTGTGTGTGTGTGTGTGTGTGTGTGTGTGTGTACGTATGTATGTATGGATGTATCTCCATAATTTTTCCTTCCATATTTATCTTAATATAATTATCTCCAACATTTTTCCTCCCCACCAATTAACCCAAACGCTTTCACACTCCACCAGCACCAGTTTCTCCCCTTTCCATATCATTCTATGCCACCTTTCCCCTCTTTTCCTCATTCTCTACAACCTGTTCTTCTTCCGCCTTTCCATTTTCCTCATTTGTTTTCCTTTTTTCTTTATTGCTTTTATGAACTTCATCATTGTACGAAATAAATAGTTTGACCATGAATCTATATGAGATTTTCACTAACATTATCACCATATACACCTACAACATTACCAAAATCATCAACATCACTATTATCAACTTTATCGCCACCATCATCACTATCATATTCTTCATTACTATCACTATAAACGCCATCGTTATCATCAGTATTATCACTAAAACTTCATCTTCACTATCATAAACTTCAACAACATTATTAATACCAATATACAACTCATCATCATAAGTATTGACAAAATTAACATCAACATTATTGTCCTCACATACATGAACAAAATCATCATCTTTCTCAACACCACCTACTTTTGATTCTCACCCTGCTAACAGGTCAGGGAGAATTTACAAAACAACTGAAAAGTTGAGCTGGTTATTTATAATGAAAATCAAGCCCCCAGTTTGCATTCTTTCTATCTATCTATCTATCTATCTATCTATCTATCTATCTATCTATCTATCTATCTATCTATCTATCTATCTACTTATACAACTGGTCAGTAATGTACGTTGCGTATAAGGGCTCTAGTTCATGAATGAGAAATATAACTCTACAAGACACATGAACTTATATTGACAAAGCCGGACAAACAAACAGTTGCAAAAGTTTCTTGTACATTTTACAATATTTCTATAATGACAGTTTATTTTATATATAATATATATATATATATATATATATATATATATATATATATATATACATATAAATATATATATATATATATACATATATATATATATATACACATACTGTACATATGCATACATAT
The DNA here is from genome assembly GCF_040412425.1 of Macrobrachium rosenbergii. Lineage (NCBI taxonomy): Eukaryota > Metazoa > Arthropoda > Malacostraca > Decapoda > Palaemonidae > Macrobrachium > Macrobrachium rosenbergii. The sequence goes on along the minus strand of NC_089793.1, from coordinate 38,544,616 downwards.
ATACATACAACACATATGTATAATTTGAAAACTAAGTAATAATGTTAAATGAACAGAAACATATTAAGCATAATACAATACAAGAAGTTCATTGAATTACCAACCACACACATACACACATATATATACAGTATATACAGTATATATATATATATATATATATATATATATATATATATATATATATATATATATATATATATATATATATATATATATATATATATATATATATATATATATATATAAATCCTTACATTTTACAGCCTATGGAGAGAACCTAAACCCAGAAGTGTAATATTCATGGCTGTAGGCTAGAGCATTGAACTATCGATCGTCTCTCCTTCTATCGATTTTCTTCTTAGGCGTCACGAGAGGAACTTTCTACTTTCTCTTACTCTTACTCTTCCTCCTCCTCCTCTTCCTCATTCCCTCCATCCCAAAACCGACCGCGTCGTCGACCGAAATTTTCGAAAAATTACATTACTGCAATGAGATTGTGCATGCCGTGAGTCCACGAAATCCTGACAATGATTGAAAAGTGGGGAGTCATTTTAACGGTACGAGACAAGTTCGTCCGTGCTAATTAGCGCCCTTCGTTGTGAGGAGTCCTCCGCTGGATCGGGCTGAAGGGTGGGGGGATTTGGGGTGAGGTATGGGTGATGTATGGCGCATTGTTATAGCGTCTGGCGCGAGTGTCAAATCTGGATATTATTTCCTCGCTTCCTTTTTCAGCTGAGAGAGAGAGAGAGAGAGAGAGAGAGAGAGAGAGAGAGAGAGAGAGAGAGAGAGAGAGAGAGAGAGAGGCTTAAAATTAATATAAAACACCGACACATCATGATATGCGAAGATATAATTTTTAATTAGAAGACTACTTTCATCTAAACTCAGTATAAAACATCGACAAATAATGATATACGAAAATATAATTTGTACTGAGAATACTGCTTTCATCTAAACTCATGATAAAACATCGACAAATATTGATATACGAAAATATAATTTGTATTGAGAATACTGCTCTCATCTAAACTCAGTATAAAACATCGACAAATAATGATATACGAAAATATAATTTGTATTCAGAATACTCTCATCTAAACTCAGCATAAAACATTGACAAATAATGATGTATGAAAACATAATTTGTATTTAGAATACCGCTTTCATCTAAACTCATTATAAAACATCGACAAATAACGATATGCGAAAATATAATTTGTATTGAGAATACCGCTTTCATCTAAATTCAGTATAAAACATCGACAAATAATGATGTACGAAAATATAATGTGTATTTAGAATATTACTTTCATCTAAACTGAGTATAAAACATCGACAGATAATGCTATGCAAAAATATAATTTGTATTGAGAATATTACTTTCATCTAATCTCAGTATAAAACATCGACAAATAATGATATACGAAAATATAATTTGTATTTAGAATACCGCTTTCATCTAAACTCAGTATAAAACATCGACAAATAATGATATACGAGAATACAATTTGTATTGAGAATACCTCTTTCATCTAAACTCAGTATAAAACATCGACAAATAATGATGTATGAAAATATAATGTGTATTTAGAATATTACTTTCATCTAAACTGAGTATAAAACATCGACAAATAATGATATACAAAAATATAATTTGTATTGAGAATACTACTTTCATCTAAACTCAGTATCAAACATCGACAAATAATGATATACGAAAGTATAATTTTTAATGAGAATACTACTTTCATCTAAACTAAGTCTAAAACATCGACAAATAATGATATACGAGAATATAGTTTGTATTTAGAATACCGCTTTCATCCACAGGATACTCTGCCTCAGATCGATATTTAAATGAGAGACTGAACACGACGAGTTCGCAGTCGATTTTAAACAATCACTTGCAGATAAGCAGGGTCCTTACATGGAATGTAAACCCACATCCTCGAAATATCGATTCTTAAGCTATTGATTCACTCGACGCTAGGGGAATTCGATGTACACGACACCTTACATTATGGTAAGTTTAAAAGCGATGCCTATGTTGGAGTAAAATCAAATTAGAAATGAAATAATCACTACAACTTTTATACGAAGTCTATTCTAATTAATAATTAAGATAAGGAAATGGGCTGGCTAACTGACTTGAGCTCAAATAATCTATTTGAGATGAAAATAGATTATTTTGGTCTAACAATAAATGCCAAACCTAAGGCTGGAATTCAAAAGAATATAATACTTGAATATCACAGCTGATCGTTACGGAAAGTCTTAGCAGAATAACTCAGGCAAGTCTGACACTGATCTTAAATGTTTAAAGTAACGTTTTGAGTCCGTCTAGCCCGGATGGATAACTGAGCCCAGCTTTACACTGATCCTTAACTGAGCTAAAGGTTCGAGTAAGATAAACTGTGGCAGGGATAACTAAGCTTAGCCATATACTGACACATAATAACTAAGCTAAACATTTGAAAAAGTTCAACTAGAATGAATAAGTGAGCCTAATCTTGCACTAAGCTAAAGGTTCGATTAAGTTAAACTGGAATGGATAATTGATCCTAACCATAATACCGAACCTTGATAACTGAGCTGAAAGGTTTAAGAAAGTTTAATTGAGACGATTACCTGATCCCAGCCTTACACGGAACCATAACCACCGAGCTACGGGTTCCATTTAGTTTAAATATAATGGATAACTGACCTTCACCTTTATGCCAAGTGTTCATAACACAGTTTTGATATGAAGCCCACTTTATATGAATTTCCGAGCTCTCTCTCTCTCTCTCAAAAAAAAAAAAAAAAAAAAAAAAAATGAATTTGGACAGCTGGTCTCTTCTTGATAGTAGGCCATTTTTAGTAAGAACACACAAACTTGATTTCACAACTAATATTCCCAGAATTTGCAGGAGTAAGCTTTGGGATGTTTCTAGAAATGAAAGTCTATTTTGAAATAAATGAATAAGCTCAATCAAAATCTAAAATTAAATGACTGATCTCTCTCCAGAATACGTATGGCATGGAATGAAGAAATAAGCTCTATTTTAATTAGTGCAACCACGGGATGAACAACATAAACCACAATTTACCAAAGTAGACACTCAAGTCCTGCTACCTTCAAATAAATTACTTAAATAAATACAGAATTAATTCAATTTTTAAATTAATGACATAGCAAAAACTTTAGATTAATCCTAGGATCAATTATCTGGAACAACAACGGACCTATGTCGTAAGTGAATACCATGTGATAATTTGGTTCATCCCCCAAATTAGCGATACTGAAACAATTCCTAGATTAATTGCTGGGAAGTAGTTAGGATAGAAATCCAGTTTAATGATCGACTGAAATTCAATCCACCTTAAAAAAACTGAATGAGACAGCACTCTGGAGTCCTCTCACAATTAATTACCATGCAATGTAATCCTTTAAGAGTTAATTACCTATCTGGAAATAATTCCAAAACGACAATTGAGATCACTATCAGTTAGTTAATTACCAAGAGATACTCCCGATTGCTCTTGCCATTACTTAATTTCGAATACGTCAATTACTGATCACTGGCAATGATTACCCAGCAGTACTGTGGGTTTCCATATCAGTTAATTACATTAACTATCAAGTAATGCTCTGGATCACTCTTGACATTAATTACCAAACGATACTCTGGATCATTCTTGACATTAATTACCAAACGGTACTCTGGATCCCTCTTGACAATTACAAAATGATACTCTGGGTCTCTCTTTACATTAATTGCAAAACGATATTCTGGATCACTCTTGACGTTAATTACTAACAATACTCTGGATCACTCTTGACATTAATTACAAAATGATACTCATGGAACACTCGACATTAATTACAAAACGATACTCTTGGTCTCTCTTGACATTAGTTACCAAATGATACTCTGGATCAATCTTGACATTAATTACAAAACGATAATCTGGATCACTCTTGACATTAATTGCAAAAGATACTCTGAGTCTCTCTTGACAGTAATTACCAAACGATACTCTCGATCACTTTTGAGATTAATTACAAAACTATACTCTGGATGACTCTTGGCATTAATTACCAAACAATACTCTGGATCACTCCTGACAGTAATTACCAAACGATACTCTGGATCACTCTTGACGTTAATTACCAACGATACTCTGGATTATTCTTGACATTAATTACCAAATGATACTCTGGATCACTCTTGACATTAATTACCAAACGATACTCTGGATCACGCTTGATGTTCATTACCAGTGGTACTCTGGATCACTCTTGACGTTAATTACTACACAATACTCTGGATCACTTTTGACATTAATTGCCAAACGATACTCTGGATCACTCTTGACGCTAATTACCAACGATACTCTGGATCACTCTAGACGTTAATTACTAAATGATAATCTGGATCACTCTTGACATTAATTACAAGACGATATCCTGGATCACTCTTGACATTAATTACCAAACGATACTCTCGATCACTCTTGACGTTAATTGCAAACAATACTCTGGATCACTCTTGACATTAATTACCAAACGATACTCTGGATCACTCTTGACATTAATTACCAAACGATACTCTGGATCACTCTTGAATTAATTACTAATGATACTCTGGATCACTCTTGACCATAATTACCAAACAATACTCTGGATCACTTTTAACGTTAATTACCAAAAAGATACTCTGGATCACTCTTAACGTGACATTAATTACCAAACGATACTCTGGATCACTCTTGACATTAATTACCAAACGATACTCTGGATCACTCTTGAATTAATTACTAATGATACTCTGGATCACTCTTGACCCTAATTACCAAACAATACTCTGGATCACTTTTAACGTTAATTACCAAAAAGATACTCTGGATCACTCTTAACGTTAATTACCAAACGATACTCTGGATCACTCGTGATGTCAATTACCAACGATACTCTGGATCACTCTTGACCCTAATTACCAAACAATACTCTGGATCACTCTTGACTTTAATTACCAAACGATACTCTGGATCACTCTTGACGTTAATTACCAACGATACTCCGGATCACTCTTGACGCTAATTACTACACAATACTCTGGATCACTTTTGACATTAATTACCAACGATACTTAGTTTCCTGACGTTAATTACTACACAATACTCTGGATCACTATTGACATTAATTACCAAACGATACTCTGAATCCAATTCGGAAAGAATATCATGATAAGTCTTAGAGTGAAGATTATCCAAATGAGCACATGAACTAAAATCTGAACCAAAATGATCTTTCAAAAGTTGCTTTGATGAAAACTGCGAAGTGGAATAGTTAGATAAAGATAACAGAAGCACGATTGACGTAGGAGTTAAAAAACAAAGTCTATAAAGACATTAGAGAACCAATATTCGAAGTTACTACATAACTAAACTTTATTTAGTAATAATGACTGATACATCTCTTTAGTGAACAGATAGCTAATCCAGTGAAAAACTTTAATTATGAGTGGATAATCAATTAGAGGGCAAAGGTTTTAATGGGAAGATGTTTCCTGGGAATAAATAAAAGACTTTCAAAGGATCGAAGAACATTCTCTCTTGCTAGCTAAAATCTAAGGGACAATGAAGGTACAGTTTTCATACATTTAGAGGAATTTTGTAAGTCCCAAACTGACTACAAAAGTATCTTTATTTTTCATTCCATTTTGAAAACCAATTCATGGAGAGTAAAAGTTTAAAGCCCTTTGCCACAAGAAAAACTTGATTGTTTCAATGCATAGTTTCCTACAAAGAACACTGCATCAGTTTACGTGGGCCATTGCAAAGAATTCCATTATTCTGCCGAGAATGGTTTCGGTCTAAAAGAACCTTGAGAAAGAAAACAAGTACATTTATCAACTTGGCAAAATATCAACTAGAGAGACTGAAAATTATTTATAAAATTTTTGTTTTTTCTTCTTTCAGGCCGTAAGTCAATTTAAATCTGGATAAAAACACTTCCACTGTTGTAATTACAAATAAAATATTCTTAAAAACTCTCATTTGTTAAACATTTTTGCTAACTATATGTCTTCTGTTAACCATGAAAACCCTTTATAAATATTCAACCTAACAAAACAGCAAACAAACTTCGAATAAAACTAGTTTAATCATACGACCGAATTTCGTATATAATGAACAAAAAAATACTTTCAACAAAATACATAAATCAAACTCGACAGTTCAAATGAAAAAAAATTCCATGTTTTGACAGCATATCACTATTCTACCAAAATAAATCTTTCTTTAAGTCAACAACACTCAGGATGACATGCCGACAAAGAAAAAATAAACAACTAAATAAAATAACACAAACCAAATCGCCGGAATGATTCCATATTGGTTCTCAACTTTGACTTGAAAGAAAAAAAGGCCACTTTTAAAAACCTGTTCTCGTAACAGGTGCCACTAAATGAAATATAATAGCTACTATGGTGCAAAACTTTTCTCGACCAATAACTCACTCTTCAACTTTTTCCGTAGTCACGAAAGTCTCACACTTTAATTTGTTTGTAAGTCTACGAAGTCTTTGCGGGTCTCCAAAACTTCCAGTGACATTTTGAAAGCGTTGTCATTCACCTCTGGACTTTGGACGATCTATCGCGTTGGAATTTCCCGCGTGGTTTTCTTTATTCCGTTGTATTTTTCACACTACAGCTTATCTGACATACGATGTTTAAATGTACGTGTGTTTGTTTCTGCGTATGAAGATGTGAAATTATTTTTATACAGTCTTAATCTTTGCATAATGGTGTAAGTAGCAGGTAAGACTCACCCAAAAAAATGAGTTATTTCATATTCTCATCTATTGTATAATATGACACAGAAGGCGAAATATCAATTAAGTTTATAAATATTTCTTCAGCTTACAATATCAGCAAGTGAAATAAGGAACAGTACTTTATATCCTTAGCTACAGTGCAATGAAATGATATTACTCAACAAAAGGAACTTTACTCAACATTCTTACTTACTGCACAATTGAGCAGTAGGAAAAATACACAGGATTTAATTTAGCTGTTAACTTCACTTCCCCATTAAATGTATAGCGCAGCAAAGTATAGGGAATGTACATGGAGATGCGCTTTTACAGTAGAACTTACTGTGAAATGTAACGGAAAAAAAGTGATATAAGTTAAGTCTAATATTTCGTGGCTCTTCTATGCTGCTTTGGATATTTATAAACCAAGTTCGTCAGAGTGACAGCCTAACCTAACTAGCGTGATCTAATCTAACCGTCAGTGTCGGAAACAGCGATGGTAACAAATCAATAATGAACTAAATTTCTTGGGACAAAGTTGATTCAGCATTTTCATTTTTATCAAAACCAGCTCATAGAAACTATATCAAAATGCATCGGTTAAAAATCAATATAATTTTAATATCAATTTCGTTATCGGCCCAATAAAAATCCTTAAGAAATATATAACAAAATAAAAAGACGATATAAAAAGAAAATTTTACATTACGTCCTTTGCCATGGTAGTTCAAGGATTCCGTTACTTTATGCAAATTAATTTAAAGATATTAGCGTTTTGGTGGCATGAAAATTTAAACCCCCCCCCAAAAAAAAACACTACAAAATCATAATCTCCTCTCTACATACGTGGGTTAAGTATTTCA
>NC_089793.1:38526951-38529451 GCF_040412425.1 Macrobrachium rosenbergii | reverse complement strand
ATATAAAAATTAACTATGAAGAACGAAGTGAGATTACTTAAAGTATGCATCATCAGAATCAATTATTCAATAGTGCAATATACAGTATATATTTTTAAACATAGCTACAAAAAATATTTGTGGTATGTCTAGAAATGAATAAAAGATAAATAAAACATTTTACATGCATACAATCACACTTGATATATATATATATATATATATATATATATATATATATATATATATATATATATATATATATATATATATATATATATATATATATATATATATATATATATATATTACTAAAAGGACCTCATTCAAACTGGGTGATGTCTAATGGGTATTTATTAAGAAAAGTTACTCCATTTGATACCATTCAGTTCGAATGAGTCCTTTAATAATTCTACTAATGCACAGAACAACTGTGTATGTGATAAAGTTAACATATATATACTGTAATATATATATATATATATATATATATATATATATATATATATATATATATATATATATATATATATATATATACACATATCCATGAATATATTGTTCTTAAGTGATTAAATTCATTCAAATTAGAAGTGCAATTTTTGTTTTCTTCCTCAAATACAAAACACAACATAAACTTCTGAGGTGAAAATTTCATTCTCTGAGTAGTTATATTGACACTACATGACTTTATGAGTTTATTCTTGCGCTACGAACAGCTTCAAGGTTTATGAAAACGTGCTGGAATTTTATCTGGAAACATTCCCCAAATCAGTTATTTTTACTGGAATTTTACCTGGAAACATCCCCCAAATCAGTTAATTTTTTTTTACTGGAATTTTATCAGGAAACATACCCTAAATCAGTCAATTTTTTTTACTGGAATTTTATCTGGAAACATTCCCTAAATCAGTTAATTTTTTTTTACGAAAATTTTATCTGGAAACATTCCCAAAATCAGTTAATTTTTTTTTACTGGAATTTTATCTGGAAACACACCCCAAATCAGTCAATTTTTTTGCTAGAATTTTATCTGGAAACATTACCTAAATCAGTAAATTTTTTTTACTAAAATTTTATCTGGAAACATTCCCAAAATCAGTTAATTTTTGTTACTGGAATTTTATCTGGAAACATTTCCCAAATCAGTTAATTTTTGTTACTGGAATCTTATCTGGAAACATTCCTCAAATCAGTTAGGTTTTTTTTACTGGAATTTTATCTGGAAACATTCCCCGAATCAGTTCATTTATTTTTACTGTTATTTTATCTGGAAACATTCCCAAAATTAGTTAATTTTTTTTCTGGAATTTTATCTGGAAACATTCCCCAAATCAGTTAAATTTTTTTTACTGGAATTTTATCTGGAAACATTCCCCCAAATCAGTTATTTTTCTTGCTGGAATCTTATCTGGAAACATTAACCAAATTAGTCATATATATATATATATATATATATATATATATATATATATATATATATATATATATATATATATATATATATATATATATATATATATATATATATATATATATATATATATATATATATATATATATATATATATATATATATATTTTTTTTTTTTTTTTTTACTGGGAGTTTTATCGAGACAAATCAGCTACTACGCTCTTCGTCGTTAGATCAGGAAAAGAACATACGTGGAGAAATGGGGTGAGATTGCAAGCCGCAGGTCCTAAGTACCTGTCAGCCTCGGGAGGGTAACGCCTTTCACCACACTCTACGGGAAAAAGGCGTACGGTGAAAATACATTTATACTGTATGTGCAGCGGACAAGGAAAATAAATCCCCCTCACACAAAAAAAATACATATATGTAGGTATGTATGTATGTATATGAATATACAGCACAAAGAAGTGAGGATTAACCTTTCCGCTTACCGATGACGTATATGAACGTCATCCAAATTTAAGTCCTGATGACGTATCCAAACGTCATAAGAAAAAAAGATTGCCTATAAAATACGTAATCAGCTGCAAAATGAAACAAAATTGAGCGGTCTACCTTGAAAAATGTCGGAGATATACGTCTTGGAACAAATACAGGTATAAACAGCTTTACGCTTACCGCTCGAGTCATTACTACTGTCTACAGACGTAACTGTCATAAGTCATAAGTATGTGGACAGAAGCAAAAGATTGGCCTCTTCAAGGATGGAAGACTATAGAAATTTGGGAAAACAGAAGCAGGTTATGATATCCAAAGTTTTCCTTAAAATGTTAACAATAAGGCACAGAGCCGTGAAATACGAATATTTCCGAACATTCAAATGACGTCACAAAATAACGGGGAAGGGAAAGGGGGCATTAGACAGTTTTTCGTACATGGCAGCATAAAGAAGTTATGAATGAAAAAGTAACGATATTTTAATTTTTCCTCACGATTTTCGAAGTAACATTTTATATTCTGTATAAAAGAAAATCAAGATTTGAATTTAATAAAATAATAACTTTCATTCCTGTTGTATTATAAGAAACATAAAACTAAATATATAAT
>NC_089793.1:38514451-38516951 GCF_040412425.1 Macrobrachium rosenbergii | reverse complement strand
TGCAAGTATATGAAGAAATTCTTATGTCCATGTGTATTTGTGCATGTATATGTACACGAATTTGGTAAGTTCCTTTAAAAACCCACAGGGCATATCTTGAGAAGTAATGAATTATTAATTATCCAACTGAAGGAGCCCACATCCATGGTGGTCATGAGGCCTGCAACTTCATCCTAAAACACCAGGCAAGAAATACTAATAGGACAAACAATGCAGACTCTCCATTAACGAGGAAATGACTTATAAATAAGGAAAAAATATACATTTTAGTATACAAAAGCAACAATATATGATACAATCGTTTTGTTTATTTTTTCTTTTCGTTATTTTCTAAAAATTCCCCAAGCGTGATTTATGAAGCAGTGTGAACTAAACGTCACCTGAATTATTGGCGAGGTGATAATAGCTTCGAAGTAATTGCCCGTAATTTGGCAGCTACAAAAGACATTCAGTGGTTTACGACGGTATTTTAGCAACAAATTATCTTTCCATTGCTACAAAAGCTTTGTTTTTAGGATTGACAGTAACTCAAAGGTGCAAAGCTTCATTTATAAAAAAAGATGGAAATTTCATTAAATTTTATTATATAATTAGTGACGTGAACTTTTATTATTGTGCACTGGTTGGCGGAAGACAACGCGCAAGGAATTTCAAAAGCAAAATTGACAAATAATCATTCAAATAAGTCAGTCAACAGCGGATTCAACATTAGGAAGTTTTGGAACAGAATAACTGGACTAATCAGAAATATATCCCAGTTAACAAAAGCCTCTGAGTTTACCTGGCTGTAGTTTACTCACCTGTCATAAAATGTATTAAATGAACGCCATATTGTTATTAACTTTAAAAGATCTTTAGTCAGGATATCTCCTATTCATAGATATAATTCAACGTGAAGTATATGCAAGTTCTTTCCAGTAAACCAATATCAATTAAGGAACGATACCCTTTTCATTGAAGTATGAGGCTGAAACTGTTAGTAATTTTCATCAGAGTTAAAATATTAGCACCTCATTTAACATTCACTGTGAATTAAATAAACATGCTAAAGAGAGTCACTGCAAACTCACGAGGAGCTGGAGAGCTTTCAATACCTTTAGTAAATACTGAAATTTACTGTGACAACGTGTGAAGCGTTTGAGGGCTATTCTGCTCGTATTATTCTACATATAAACATGAAAAAAAACCCATTCAGATACAAACACAGACATACAAGCATCCATAAGGTTTTCACTGGTATCCATTAAAAACGAAAACTATCTTCCAAACAACATTACAATGAAGCTCACAACTTCAAAAAAAGAAAGAAAGAAGACCATTTTTATCCTTCAGATAAAAAATTACATGAATAAAAGTGCAAGAAACGATATCTAAATGATAAAAATAACGGGATACACACATTTACAATCAAGTACTACGGTTATAGTTCTAAATTCCTTGAAGACCCAAAGTATGCTTCCGTCGGCTAGGAAATCATGCCTGTTTTTATTTTTATTTTTCTAAGGTTGCCCAATGACGATTAGCTATAACGTCACCAGTTGCAGATATTTTAAACATAATCATATGTGATAACGCGAGTAGTTTTCAGAAGTGGAACAATTAAGTTAAATGCATTTTGAAATATATGTAACTACTATGTATTCACGTGAGCGAACATATATATGTTCGCTCACGTGAATACATAGTAGTTACATATATTTCTCTGTCCTGCCTCATTTACATTATACATACAATATATATATGTATATATGTATATATATATATATATATATATATATATGTATATATATATATATATATATATATATATATATATATATATATATATATATATATATATATATATATATATATATATATATATATATATATATATATATGATACATAGATAGATATATAGATAGACAGATAGATAGATATGTACATATATATTCACAAAGAAACTCAGGAAGTCTCACTTCAGTAATGTAAAAGCAGGAACAGTTTTATAAATGTCCCCAGTGTTTAATTTTCTAAAATCCCCTCACATTGAGAAAAAATCTTTTCAAAAATAATTCTTTGTTGTTGATTTTTTAGAGCAACAATTAGAGAGAGAGAGAGAGAGAGAGAGAGAGAGAGAGAGAGAGAGAGAGAGAGAGAGAGAGAGAGAGACTCTTAAACAACACTGCAACCTTAAAAATTCGGAAAAATTCTTCCCAACATCCCTGAAATACCTTCGGTTAGTCAACCCTCTTCGCAGATCTTCCTTCTTGGTTCCCGTTCTTCCCCTTCCCTCCCCAGTGAGTTTCTTCTCCCGCCCCCCAGTTGAAATTCCTTCTTCTTTACCCCCGACGCTAACGGATGCAACCGTCTGATGGGGAAAAATCTCAAAAAAGAAAGTTCTCAGACACAATTCTCACGGTTGATGGGCTTTAGTTTTTTTTTTTTTTTTTTTAAGGCGGCTTCCCTAAGCTGCCGAACCTTCATATAAGTAAACAAGTAAAAAAATGCGACGAAGTT
>NC_089793.1:38501951-38509451 GCF_040412425.1 Macrobrachium rosenbergii | reverse complement strand
CCCTACTGCCAGGCTTTAGGATTTCAGAGCCTTCAAAAAGTAAGACTATCGTATCTACTGAAATTAGGTCTCACCCTTTTTCTCATCTCCTTTTCTTTTTTTCATTCATCTTTTACGGGTATGGTCAAAATATGATGTTGCTTCTCCGATAGGCCTCTACGATAAAAAAATAACACACACACACACACACACACACACACACACATATATATATATATATATATATATATATATATATATATATATATATATATATATATATATATATATATATATATACATATATATATTTTTTTTTTTTTTTTTTTTTTTCAATACTAATCGCAAAAAAAAATCACAACTATCAAGTTCTAGGAAATTTTACTTCCTTCTGTGATCTAAGATGCAATTTCTGTTTTCATTAAAGATAGTTTTGGACATACCCGCTTTCCCTCTTCTTCAGATGTCTGGAAATTCCTACCTACATCTATGCTCTAGGATACTTATTTTACTAACAAAATCCTTTCGGACGACTTACTTTTTAAATTATATAAACTATAAATAATCTTTCACAGGGAATGTTCATTAAAAGCATTTTCCTTAAAATAAGCTATTTTTCTCAAGGATATTTTATTAAAAAAAAAATACGCCTGTTCCTCATGTATAACTTCAATCCCTCTGGCAAGCTGTTTTATAGAGGATTCGTCAACAATATTAATCTGCTTCGAGAAAATAAAGGAGGTTTACACCCTACAAAATTTATCTGATCTTGTAACATTTCAGAATCTATCCAAAATCGCGTTCCCTCCGACAGTGGTTTGCTCTGACCGGAAGACACAGTCGTAACCATCGTCTTCTGAACAATTTAGTTAATATATCAAAACCAGTAAAACCCGCGCCCTCTAGCTTCAGTAGTTTTTAAGATCTGAGGGCGGACAGAAAAAGTGCGGACGGACAAACAAATAGCCATCTCAATAGTTTTCTTTTACAGAAAACTAAAACCAGTCATTCAACTCATCCTTTAAATACTGAAGCAAAACCAAATTTGTATAATCTTCCTGTTTATTGACACTAAGGCTATCAAGACAAAAGGCAACATTTACTGAAAACTGAACTCTTCCCTGTGCTTAGATTACAGAGAAATACATTTCCAGACATTCACAAACCCTGCATTTCGGCTTTCTGAAAAATGCACAAGGACCAGTGTCTGCTCTGGTATTGTTGTACTCCTTGCTAGCAGTATGAAAAATCTAGGGGCTCCTTCCTCCCGCATTCCATGGCATGCGAGCGCACGTGCACACATACACACGTACGTGGGGAAAACATTATAAATGACTTTCTTGGCGATTAAAAAGCTGCTTTTTACTAGAAATCTAAATTCCCGGCTAAAAAATCAAATCAATAATAGGCGTTCGTTCATTTAATTTTCAGATTACTGGTAAATAACTCTGGAAGCTAAATGAAACTATCCAAGAATGGAGTAATGAAAAGACAATGTGCAGTAAATAGTGGGGTACTACAGGGGAATGTTAAGTCCCCTTTGCTGTTTGTCCTTCTCATGGATTTTTCAATTACAGAAGTGGTTTGGGATGGAGGAGAAGGTTTAGATTGGTAAACGAAATAATCCTGACAAGAATTCAGATAAAGGTGTTTTTTATCATCAAAATACCACAAAATTTACAAAGCCTGCTTAACAAAATGCGTCACATGTCTAGAAGGGAGGGACTCAAAATATATCTTAAATAACAGAAGACTTAATGAGGACAGAGTAGGCACAAGGGGGCGAAATAACATTAGATTGAGGAGTGTTTAATGAGGTTAAATCTTTTAACAAGTAGGAACAATACTATCCAAAATAGTGAAGACTAACAAAATAAATCAAACAATGGGTAGGCATAACAATATATGCCACCGAAACAGACTTGAGTTGCATTCAAAAGTAAAATTATACATTACACTACATGATCTATATTCTTATATCACTGAAATTTCATCTGAAGGATTTTGTCGATTTGATAATAACACTTTAAAAATATTAGGAGTCAGATGGTAAGGTAGAGAGGTAAATATCGTATGGAGAAATTTGGTAAGTACCACAAGTTGACGAGATAATGATGAAGGATGATGAAATTGTTTGGGACCACCCCGAAGAGCATAGTAGGATACAGTGTTAGTTGAGTTCCTGCAGCTCCTCGAGTGAATAGAATATATAATATAGGCCAACGGCCAAGCACTGGGATCTATGATGTCATTCAGCGCTGAAAAGAAAATTGACAATAAAAAGGTTGAAAGGTGTATTGCACTATGAATCAACTGAAGAAAGAGTTGGAAGAAACAGAATATGAATGGAGGTACAGTAAAACGAATGAAAAGGGTTGCAGCTAGGGGCCTAAGGAACTCTGCAAAGAACCCAAAGTAATGCCTACAGTGCACCCTACGTGATCGTTAATGGAGGCGATAACGATGATGATTGTCAGATCCCGATGAAGGGATGGAATGAGCTACGCATTGCATTCGACATCATTTCAAGATTCTAAGGCGATGCCTACTCGTGGAATGTAGGATTTTTTTTTTCTTCAACTCACAGACCCTATGTAGACCAGTGCCGAACATAATGGGTCTTGACCTCGACTGTACAAAGAGAAATAAACGGGAGTAGGTGGTATGCAGGTGTTACGCACCTGCCTAATAATTATGAATGACAAAAAATTGCTTAACACAACGCCTTTATCATTAGAGATTGATTGATTTAAATCACATTCTTGCGTCACCACTACAAAGGTTGTCGACACAGAAATACCACCACATACAAATACACAATTATTTTTCCCTTGCATGCCAGTCGAAATTCAATTACCTGGATAACTGCTCACGTCACGTACGATAATAATTCCAGTTTGCACGATCATTTCCCCGCTCCTTACTGTAAACTTCCTCCTACGCGTACGATAATTTCCATCACGGTTCGAGAATTGCGGCACTTTACGCAAACAAGGATGACCCCTAATGGCTAGCAACATCTATCTTGCCATATCCTACTGCACCATAGAGGAACCTCCAACGACTACCCATGCTTATCACGTTATTAAGGCACCTTCAAATTACCCTTTTACTCGTAAAAGACCATAATCCCATTGCACGGAAAAGGCATAATGACCAAATTACACCGCAAACGACCCCGAGGCTGCCATTTTGACGGGAACGATCGCTTCAATCTGTCACGATATGTTTTTGGACACGCAGGGTGCTCGTTAAGCACAAGATTTACGACCGATTGCCTCTTTGACAGGCCGGTACCTGCTTTTTGAACCTGATGTGTATGGATTAATGCAGTTCGTAAATACTCAATAAGAGATCCAAAACACAGAGATTTATGGTTTATTTGCACGAGAAGTTAATTAAGCAAAGATAGGCATGGTATCTAAATTTTCGTAATGTGCATGAATTATCGACAATTTGAAGAGTCAAAAACCTGTATAGATCCTGTTGTTTTCGTTGTGAGAACATATAAAAATGGACTAAAAACGGTTCTGTTCATAAATCTCTCTGGATGGTTTCCTGATTTAACTAAAGGTCGAAAATCAATGGTTGTCAAACTGTTATAAATTGATGTTATCTTTTTAGTTAATGACTTGAGCGCAAACAGATAGACCTATAAGGCATTATGTAAGATCCTTTAATAGTTCTTTGGAAGGAGGGTTCAACAAACTATTAGAATTAAAAGCCCTCAAAAACATCTTACATTTCATAGACGAAAGGTATTATATAAGATCCTTTAATAGTTCTTTGGAAGGAGGGTTCAATATGTAAGATCCTTTAATAGTTCTTTGGAAGGAGGGTTCAATATATAAGATCCTTTATTAGTTCTTTAGAAGGAGGGTTCAATATATAAGATCCTTTATTAGTTCTTTGGAAGGAGGGTTCAGTATATAAGATCCTTTAATATTTCTTTGGAAGAAGGGTTCAACAAACTATTAGAATTAAAAGCCCTCAAAAAATCTTACATTTCATAGACGTAAGGCATTATATAATAAGATCTTTTAATAGTTCTTTAGAAGGAGGATTCACAAAACTATTAGAATTAAAAGCCTTCAGAAACATCTTACATTTTATAAATTCATGTTGTTCACCCTTGTTGTTTTTTGGAATGACAAATTCCTGCTCTGGATCGTCACGACAACTCTTCCGCGGATGGCTGCCTCAACCACTTATGATCAGGAGTGATTAAGGATCAATTTATTTATCCTTCGGTCACGCAACGATAGCTGGGATCGTAAATGGCCCCATTCACCTGAGGAAAATCACTATTGAATTCAGCACGTGAGGAATGATTATTACCATCTATAGAAGCAATGGTTGATGCGTCTCTGATTAACACGATAGCTTGTTCAGTTGATGTTATTCGGCTGTTTAGGGTCTGTAACTGCTTAAGGAAGGAAGGCAGGAACATAGAATTTAGGCCAAAGGCCAAGCGCTGGGACCTATGAGGTCATTCAGCGTTGAAACGGAAATTCACATTAGAAAGGTTTGAAAGGTGTAACAGGAGGAAAACCTCGCAGTTGCACTATGAATCAAATGTTAGGAGAAGGTGGATAAGAAGATGGAAAGGAAGAGATTATGAATGGAGGTAGAGTAAAAGGAATGAAACGGGTTGCAGCTAGGGGCCGAGGGACGCTGCAAAGAACCGTAAGTAATGCCTACAGTACACCGCGTGAGGTGCACAGACGACACCAACCCCCTAAGGGGTATAACTGCTTAAGAGACGAGGTGTGAAGAGTTTGTTCATGGATTCGGACGCATTTCGTTTCAAACGAAGTTATTCTTCCAAAAGCGCCAAAAAAATATTTTGTTCTCTTGCAAAACGCTGTAACTAGAAAATTAAGACCGAAAGCAAATGTACAGTTCACATAATGTAACATTACTCAAACATAAAGACACATTTTTTCTTTCATTTTAGGAATGTTCATGTCACGAGAGATGAGAAAGTTTTTTGGCATGGAAAGAAGGCTACTTTGGGTGAAGAAAATCCACAGTTGCATGTATGTATGTACGTTCTCTGGTAAGGAACTTGATCAGTTAGCAACCTTGCCCACCAGTCCATTCATGGTTATGTATGAATACCCAAACTTATAAATATACTTAGCATATATATAGTATATATGTATATATATATATATATATATATATATATATATATATATATATATATATATATATGTATGTATGTATGTGTGTATGTCTGTGTGTGTGTATGTGTTTATGTAAGTACATTTATGTATATATATATATATATATATATATATATATATATATATATATATATATATATATATATATATATATATATATATATATATATATATATATATATATATGTGTGTTAGTGAAAAGCACAATGCTCACATAAATACTGAGGATTTCAGGACTAGGGTTTAGAAGAAGGTGGTGGAGTGGTTTATGGCCATCATTGAGTAGAACAAAACATACACTGACCTTACCCTCCTCATCTCATGGATTCGAGATAACAATGTCAGCCTCCGCATAAATCAGTGACGAAAATGAGAGAGTAAAAGTAAAAGCAGGGGTAACGAAGGGTTAAAATTGCTCTCTAGTTATACTGCAGTCTTTTATGACCCATTGGTTTATACATATACATATACAAACACATATACATATACATTATACATACGTACATACATATATATACTGCATATATATATATATATATATATATATATATATATATATATATATATATATATATACACTACATATAGATAGATAGATAGACAGACAGATAAGATAACCTCTACACAGTCACCTGTTAATAGAAATATTATAAAACGTTAAATGAAAAAAAATATTTATATTCATAATCGTAACTGAACAAATTATGTTAGGAATACATTTCTAACAGGGGATAATTATGTGCACTAAAGTAATATATTTCAGTTGTCACAGTTTCAAGGTGGTAAACATTTTATGCAAAAATAGTAGGCTACAGCAAGTAAATGTAAATATACAACCTTTAATAAATCCTAGTTACAATTCATGAGATAATTTAATTCTTGATCTAAGTTGAATTTTAAAAATCCAGCTTATCAATAAAATTTTTCAGAAGCCAAGGTTTGGGCCGGGTGTCGGGTGGAGGGAGAGACACGCCATTTATGCAGTGAAACATAAACTTGCGAACTCCATACAAACATAAAAAAAATAGCCAAATTGCGACTTCACCACACAGGTCATAAAATCTAAAATATTAGATGCAAAGACTGGAAATCCTAGTATTTATATCGAAACTAAAATTCTTTCTCTTATCGCGGTAATCACTTCGAAACACGTCACTGCTATAAATCTTAATTTCAATGTCTGGAAATGAATCGAAGTATTTCTTTGCTGGTTATGGGAAGTATCGTGAGCGGTAGGATATTTTGACTGAACACCAGATACCATATTCCTATTATTCAGACACCATCTAAACAATTAACATTTAAAAATGGATTTACAGAAGTGTAAATAGAGTTAGAAAAATTACGATTGCAATTAATCCCCACAGGAGTGTCTATTTTTTTCGTAAATATACTATCATCAAATTACAGAATTGTTTCTAATTCAGAACTTATACCGCGCGTAAAGTCAGTTTTACTAATTTTAAGTGAATTTTACTTATTTCTACACCTAATTTAAGTACTTGAAAGTTTAATTTTTATCTATCTATCTATCGATATATATATATATATATATATATATATATATATATATATATATATATATATATATATAGTACACACACATATACATATATATATATATATATATATATATATATATATATATATATATATATATATATATATATATATATATATATATACATACATATATATATATATATATATATATATATATATATATATATATATATATATATATATATATATATATATATATATATATATATATATATATATATATATATACATATATATATATATGTATATACATATATATACATATATACATATATATATATATATATATATATATATATATATATATATATATATATATATATATATATATATATATATATATATATATATATATATTGAGAGAGGGAGAGAGAGAAAGATTGTGCGTTTTTGCATGCATTCATATTCACATGAAATTATACGTACAAGTTAAAAATACTAACATAAATTGATATAAATTAAATTATGTATAAAAACGCCTCATTATTATCATGGTTGGTGTAGTGGTCTCCTTTGCTACAGGTGTCATTTATACTGATGCTACAATTACTGTTACTACGATTATAATTGTTAATGTTCAACCTCACCTTCCAAATATTATTATTATTATTATTATTATTATTATTATTATTATTATTATTATTATTATTATTATTATTATTATTATTATTATGAAGTAGGCGTTGTCTCAAAATCTTAAAAGTAAAAAATAACGAACACGAATAAAACCAAAAAACATTAAGAATTGAAATAATTTTAAAATGTATTT